>NC_089796.1:78241362-78251362 GCF_040412425.1 Macrobrachium rosenbergii
ATCATACTATCTACCTTCTAAATGAAAATTCAAACATTTGGAACTCTGCCAGGAGAGAGAGAGAGAGAGAGAGAGAGAGAGAGAGAGAGCGAGAGCGAGAGCAAGCAACATGTCACAGTAATGGCCATCGACGAGAGAGAGAGGGCGGGGTGGGGGTGGGGAGCGAGCTTATATTCCCACAGGAAGGAAACAGAGTGGTATTACTGTGGTGGTGTTCCACAGCAGTGTCTTTTTATCAGCGAGTCTTCCCAAGAGGGATTCACACTCGCTCTGTATTCGAGAGCTCTCCCTCCACGGCTCTACAGTAGAGCAGTTTATTATTATTATTATTATTATTATTATTATTATTATTATTATTATTATTATTATTTTGCAGCAGACCCTCTTTTAAACAGGTTATATTGAATATTATTGCTGCTTCAGCTGCATTTATTTTGTAGCAGACTTTTTCTATTTTCCTTATTGCGGACTTCTCTTCATTGGAGGTGCGTGCTAACAGCTCGCTGCAGCTGAAGCAGCAATATAATATTCAATATAATCTATTATTATTATTATTATTATTATTATTATTATTATTATTATTATTATTATTATTATTATTATTCAGAAGATGAACTCTATTCATATGGAACAATCCCACCAACCACAGGGGCCACTGACTTGAAATTCAAGCTTCTGAAGAATGTGATGGTGTTCATTCGAAAGAAGTAACAGAAGGTAGGGGAAATACCAGAAGAGTAGATCAGTTATAATAAGTAACTATAAATATGTATAATTTGTTACAAAAGCAGACCCGATGCATTGTCATATAACCTGGCGCACGGCCAATGCACTTTTCGCCCCGAAATCATATCTCCTAATCAGCTGTATGGCGTTCCACGAAGTGCAACTCCTTTATGCAGCTTGCAGTCGAGAGAGAGAGAGAGAGATTGCTTGCTTGCTTGCTTTTCGGGTTTCGTCTTGATCATTAAATTCACCCTTGTGCTTCGCTGTCTTTGGTTTCCCGGCTTCGTCAGGTATTCATTATCAACGGGAAGTTTTTGCTGAGATAGTCATTGACAAGTAATGAGTAGATTCGGATTGATGCCTTTTGCGTGTGCGTGTTTTTTTTTTTTTCATGAATGCACACATTTCTGAAATAAAAGTAGACATACGCGTACACATATGCATGCACAGATACTTGAGAATGAGGACTGTTTGTCCTAGAAAGCTTGTAACTTTTTTTTAATATCTCCACTAGATACCATCCAGTTTGAATGAGGTCCTGTTAGTCATTGTACTAATGCACAGAACAATTGTGTATGTGACAAAGTTTATATATATATATACACTCGTGTATGTATGTATGTATATATATATATATATATATATATATATATATATATATATATATATATATATATATATATATATATATATATATAAATTATATAGGTAGATAGGTGCAGATAGATATGTATGTATATGTAAAAGGGGCGATTACAAATGTACACCCACACGTCTTCCCTTTTTATCTATCCAGTACAAGCAAGGGTCAATACACCCCAGTTTTTTTTTTACAGCAAGGCCGACATTGTACATGCAGATTGTATCGCAGATTCATAGGTGATACTTATTTACATCTGCAAGATACTAAACGTAGCCCCTCTCGTTGGGATTAAGACCACAACCGCTCCAAGACTTGAGTTTGTACTTTGGCAACTCTCTCTCTCTCTCTCTCTCTCTCTCTCTCTCTCTCTCTCTCAAGGACGTAGGTTTGCTCCACGCACATCACATTGTTTTGACGCCATGTACTTTTTATTTGATTTTATTGGCTTAGAGTAATTCACTGCCTGTCATAAATAGCCCAGTTTTGTCTCTCTTTTGTTTTCATTCGTGATTTTCTTCTTCTTCTGAACTGGCACGACGAAGTGAGGTCGATCTATGGAGCTGAAGTTGATTACGAGCTACAGTAGACTCACATTCTCTCTCCCGTCATCCCACCCTTGATGTTCAGATCTTAGCCTCGACGTTAATGCCTTTAGATGTCCCACCCTCACGTTCTTCCCTTACACGCCGTTCTACCCTCGGCGTTCACTCTTTACTTGTCGTTCAACCCTTAGCGTTCACTTCTTAATTGCCGTTCTATCCTAGGCGGTCATTTCTTTTAGACCTACCTGTCGTTCCAACCAAAAGCCAGCAACAACGAGAACCTTTTCCCGCGAAAACCAGCGACCATTTGTCTCCTGTAACCCCGACCCTTGGGGAGAGCCACTGTTGTCTCGCATATGGACGTTTTATTATAAATTCTCCTCCTGATTTACGGTGGCATCGTCAGAATTTGCATTTTATTCTAGTGCCGAGAAGCCTCTTGGAAAAACGCGCCTGGCACAGGTGCTGTCTTTTGGATGAACGTAAAAGGGCAAAACAACAAAAATTTATGAGCAATTACATTAGCTCTTTGGGAAGATGGATCATGTCTACTTGGCTTACTTTCGCTTAATTTTTTCAGCCACAGATTAGGTTATTTCTTTTATTTATTTCCTTTCTGTACTGTTGTGTTGCCCTGCAACGGCTGCAGAGCGAATCTCTCTGACACCATTGCGTATTGCTTTCATTTAGCAGCAGTGTCCTCAAATATTTTATTTTTTTTTTTTTTATTCCAAAGCTAATGGGACAGTTAACCCAGTGCTCCTATCAGACCGAGGCCCTGGAAAAGATAAGAAAAGGAGGGTGAAGGCCTCTTGAAATAAAGATACTTTATGGCCTTGTATAAAGATGCTGTGTGGAACATGTTGACGATTTATGGTTTATGGGCCACTTAGTGAAGAATGATTTGAGGATCCTGAGGTGGAAGTTGACCTTCAGAGAAACTATGAAGACCGGGGAGTGATTGATCAGGAAAACGCCTGTCAGGCCGAGTAACTATGGGCAGATTGTAATATGACTAATTTTTACAGATGGTACAGTGTTATTTGGTAATATCGCTGAGACGTTACGAAGCTAGTGGAAGAGTTTGAAAGCGTTTGAAAGTAGAGAACAATAAAATCGAATTTTTCCAGGATGATTGTTATAATTTTCTGTTAATTGAAAGCCAGATAGGACTAACGAATACAGAACTGATCTGTGTATTAGAATAATAGTAGGTATGACGGGATAAATGACATAAATGGTGTCATTGACAATAAGTAGAGTTACCAGTAAACAATACAATTCTGCAAAAGATGCGGCACAGTAAATAAGAATAAAAATAAAAATTTAGAAGTAGTTGCGACTATTTATCACTTGTTGTGTATTACGTAATGAGGGCTGAAAAAAAAAAAAAACTTGAATTAAAACGCTGTGATGTGAGGAAGATTTGTGTAGTGAAATTGAAACCAGGGAGTTTTGTGGTGGTTTTGACAGGCTAAAAGCGGTGTTTCTTTGGCTTATTATCTACGCGTCACCTTCGAGGTGCTAGTACTAAATATGGCGGAAGCTCAATGAGGCGCCTTGTTTAGTACTAGCCCCTCGGGGATCAAAGGTATCGTTTATTAACATAAAATTTGTCGACCACACAGTATAGAAATTGTGTATATAATACTTTGAACCCCGAGGGCTAGTACTAAACACGGCGTCTCATTGAGCTTCCGCCATGTTTAGTACTAGCACCTCGGAGGTGAGTGTTCATCAGCTCTTTTATATGACTTTTATTTTCAAAATATTCGGGCATTCGTATAAAAAAAAACCCATTAACTTGCAAAGCGAATAACATACATAAGCATGAATCACTCGGCAGATAATTACATACGCCTGTGACAACAGAAATGCAAACAGCAGCAACGATAAAGACCCGTTTATAGAGAAGTCCCGATCGTAAACATCACAAGAGAGCCCATATCCGCTGATCTTTTCCCGCCAAAAGCGGAATAAGCATAATGGAGTTGCCCTTCTGAAGTCTGGCTAACTCAAACAATTAGATTATCCACTTACAATTCCCATGACAGGAAAGGGGGGAGAGGATAAAAAAAGAAAAAAAAGAGTCGATTCTAACAAAATTTCCCTTTTTATTGCCGTGAGAATTCCAGCTGCGGAAGTCAAAGAGAATATTATATTAATGCCTTTCCCAAGCGCGGCTTCCACTCGCACAAAAGCCTCACCGCTGACCAAAATCCCTGTGTGTTGTTCCGAGGGGAAGAAGCAGAAGAAGAAGAAGAAGAAGAAGAAAAAGTGGAAGAAGAAGAATGCCGAGCCCGTTTTCTGCCTTCATGATAAATCTGTTTTCAGGGATATATAATACGATGTTTTGTGGCTTGAATGGTTAAGCATCCGGGTTCTGAGATTTATTATTTGTTTGTAAATTTATAAAGCTTGATGCTGTGATATATATACATATATATATATATATATATATATATATATATATATATATATATATATATATATATTTTATGGACCACGTCACCTTAGTGGCTTCAGAGGTCATTTGAGGTGAGGTTACCTGTAGCTTCATGCCCTTCTCGACCTCCATGCATGCAATCCCCCAAACGTCGACCAAGTGCCAGGTACCCAGTTCACCACCCAGTTTCAATAGAGGCGTAATGAAATTGAAGAAAACATCTTCATTATATAAACAAGTGTGTCGAAACTACATAGCTGGAATTTCAGAAAATATGTACCCCTGCGATATTCAGCAATCTTTCGTATTTTTAATGCATTACTCACCTCGATGTGAATCAGAAAGACTTTAAGACAGTCTGTATCAGAATGTAACGAATTCCTTTAAGAAATTTCATTTGAAAAATTTTTGCAAAATACTATGTTTTCTAAGCCATGGCCAGAGAGCTGCTTAAGTATTTCCGTGGACAATAAATGACGCTGAAAGTTCTGAAAAACGCTCTACCATCTCGAATAGCTTCTCTCTGTCAGAGAGCTGTGGCTACCCCCTAATCAACAGTCATGCAAACTAAACAACACACATTTTAACAGTGTAACGCAAATTAGCATTCCTCTCAGTTTATTTCCTAACCCGCATTTGAGGTTGAATGATTCAGCTGCGCGGGACTCAGATCAGCCAGTAAGCCTTTGTCCCTGCGAGTAGGCAAGAAATGCGCTTAGGTTTAAATTTCCTCCTCACTGCTCAGAAAAGAGTCAGGACGCTCTCTCTCTCTCTCTCTCTCTCTCTCTCTCTCTCTCTCTCTCTCTCTCTCTCTCTCTCTCTCTCTCACGTCTGTGGCTATTGTCTTGTGACAGCATGTTGCTCTTCACAGTTCTCTCCCTCTCTCTCTCTCGTTGATGGCTATTGCTGCGACATGTTACACACACAGTCTCTCTCTCTCTCTCTCTCTCTCTCTCTCTCTCTCTCTCTCTCTCTCTCTCTCTCTCTCGTCGATGGCGATTAACGTGACATGTTGCTCTCTCTCTCTCTCTCTCTCTCTCTCTCTCTCTCTCTCTCTCTCTCTCTCTCTCTCCTGACAGTTCCAAAATGCTTGAATTTTCATTTAGAAGGTAGATAGTATGATACGCAAAGGATGAAATTCAAAACAGCATATGCTTCTGCACGACACTTTAGACTAAGCGTTCATTTAAAAAAGGTTCTGTTAAAAATGTTTAAAAAATCTTACCCACCATAGCCAAGATTTGGAATTCTCTTCTTGACCTCCGTTTTCCTGGCTTTTGCAGTCGTTATGGAAGAGACATCCCAGTCAAGTTGAACAAATTTTGTTCCTCTTTCGCCATGACCCTAATACTTTTTTTTCGGTTCTGTGACTAATCTTGTCCCACTTTAGAAGGTTTCAGAATCAGGTTACTCATGCCTAATATTGCTGATGCCACAAATTGGAACGAAGGTTACGGGTAAAGATGAAACGTATACACATGTAACAGATGTACCTTCATGAACAGAAAGTATAAGTGACAACGTTGATGCCTTGGAAGCTAGACAGAAAGTAGGGGTCATTTTCACCATTTCATCTCCGTCAGTGCCGATTTAGTTCGTTATTAGCTCAGAATAGGTAAGATAATCTGATGGATGTAATCTGTAGAAGATTTACTTTCAAGCGTCGTTTTCACAAACATGTTTTTTTTATTATCAACAGAATTTGTGTGCAATCTCCAGTTTTTATATACCCTTGTCTATTTTTTACATGTATTGTACGCTAGAAAAGAGTAGTTCACTTCATATTTATTACATGTGTGGATAAAAATATAAGCATCACCATTCTAAACTGTATAAAATTTTATTTACAGAAAAATTATGTAAAATGACATGAAATTCTGGTAGGAAAGAGTAGTTGCCCAGTGCATAAGTTCCCCTTAAAACTCTCTAGTCTCTGAAATCCGTTTTCTCTCATCCAGAATTGTTGGTCCATTCGAAGAAGAACTCTGGATCTGCTAGACCGGTTTTCCTTGCACATCTGAAGATGGAAAATTCGCTGATTAGCTTTAAAACGTAGGTTTTCTGATAGTGAAAAAGGCTTTACATGTACTGTTTAAATGTACGTAACTCAGCGAAACTAGCCAGCCAAATTTAACGTTTTTAATCCTAAGTTTAAAGATGGTTTCACCTGTTGAAAATCTGGGTTAAATACTTCAGTTTGTCTTTGCTTTTTCCTGGCGGTTTCCCCGTTATTTCAACGTCGCGTAGGAGCTTGACGTCCGGGAAGGCGGGAGGTATGACTGGCTTGTTTGGGGTGGTGGACCGTAGGACTGCCCTAACACAGTGCCAGGCGAATCCTGTGATTGGGTAACTGTAGGAACTTGCTCTGGGAAAAACTGCGCCGTCTTGAAGGCTTTGAAATCTTGGTGACCCTCGAAGGAACCACTGGAGTAAAGAATTAAAAAGAAATGCAGTTATAAAGATTCAATAAGGATATTACATTATCACCGTAATCGTATGCCAAAGTGTTTTATTATATGAGCTTCACCTGTTCGTAAAAACTTACTCCAAAATTCTGCTGTCCATTTTTTGTTGTATTAGAATGCTTTCGTTGCAAACAGGAATAAGGGTATAAAAATTATCCATCATAAAATGGTAGAAAGCACTCAAGACACCGGGGCTCTTCGTATGAATTGATGAGTTTTGTGGTTATAGAGATCTTTTAAAACGTAACAGAAACCAGGTAGTCAAACAGTTAAGTGAATTTTCTCTTAAAAATAATAAGTGATAACGCAGTTTTTATGCAGTCTGAAGGCCAGTTGAACGAGCAGCGTAATGCTCTCAGACCAAAAGAAACACGTAAAGGAAGGTTTAAAGAAAAAGAAGGGCGAAGGTAAAAGAATGTGCAACTCCCAAGGTCAGAGGTCATGAAAAGCAAAAGCATCTAAAACAAAAATATAACTGAAAATCATCATATCTTAACCTCCTTGATTCTTCTCTAATTTTGGATAGGATTTAAGTAAAAGCATGGAATTTGAAATGGAAATAAATGTAGGTGTTATGCCTTCCCTGATGGGTTTTGAACCCAGGCAGTTGGTAGGAAGCGTGAGGTTCCAGTTAACCCACCATAATATATAAAAAAAGAATGTCAACAGTAGAATCTATATATTCAGTGACATGTTTAATCGGAGAAATAAAAAACCTTCAACTAATATTAGAGGAAGAAAAGAATAGCATAAATCTAATTACGTACTGGAAAGAGGGCAGTTCCTTCTTCAGCTTGGTGACGCCAAGAGACTTGAGGGCTTCTAGGTCTGACTTGATCGCTCCCAGATCAGGAGCGGGCAAGTGAATGGTCGTCTTGACAATCTCGGGCTTCAGGAAGGGCACGGGCAAGTATTTCACCACCGGGGTCAGCCTGGGCACCGGGATCTCGAAGGGCTTATCCTGGAAGAAGATCGCGAAGTTGTAAGCGGAGAGAGAGAGAAAACCATATGCAAAAAAAAAAAAAAAAAAAAAAAAAGGGAAAGTGGTCATAGGAGCAAAGTTCTGTAATTAAATCTGTGGTTGAGTACACTATCTGTCCACATCACTGTAAATACAATTATTTAAATAGGGTATTTTCATACTTATGCTACTTAATATATAACGTATATAATAACAGTTATGTAGGCATAGAACTAAGTTTATAATTGTCCTATCCAAGAGAAGAGCAGAGAAAAAACATTTTTGCTTGTTATCCACATAAGTGAACACCTCACAGTAACCTCTCCCATTCCATTCACTCCGCACTTACCTTGACAAAAAATTGTGGTTTGAGTATCACTTGAGATGAACTGTAGGTCTCAGGAGGCGAGTCATAGGATTCAGGGGGTGGACCATAAGTTGCTGGAGGTGGACCATAAGTTGCTGGAGGTGGACCGTAGGTTTCAGGAGGTGGACCGTAAGTTGCTGGAGGTGGACCGTAGGATGTAGAAGGAGGAGGGCCATAGGTTTCAGGAGGTGAGTCATAATTGGACTGTGGAGCAGGAACGGGCAGTAAGTACTTGACTCCTTCGAACTGGTCATCTTGATTCGATAAAAGTTTCTTCTTCAGAAGGAAGAGGAAAGTCCCCTCCGCAGATGACACGTAACACACGATGGCGCATGCTATAAGATACTGAAAAGGACACAAATATATTTGGGTAATATCGGCAAGGTAGATAGTTAATAGTAAGGAAATGGACATAGATAGGATTGTTGTCTGCTAATTTAATACTGCAGTAACCATCCCAAGGAAGAGACACTGATGGCTGGCTTATTTTAAGAGTTGGGTACTAATCCCAAACAAGGCCTCCAAGCTATAGAACAAAGGGACTTAGGACATCAGGAGGGGATTAGATTAACCCCCTCCATCTCCCCCCTCCCCAACACACACACATCCTATGTTGTGACAAAGTTTGCTTGAGTGAACATTTGATCGCTTTCCGAAGTATCCAAGTTAGTGAGTCTTGATATTTCTCTGTGAATTCTTTTCATACAAAAACAATTTATTTCAGGGCAGTACTTGTGTCTATCGTCTTACTAGTGCCTGGGTGTAAAAAAAATTTATATAAAAAGATGTTTCTTTGTTGAACGAGGGGAGAGGAAGGGGAGGGGGATTGAAGACCCAGAAGCCTCCGGGATGCAAATTCCTTAGATGTATGGTAATATTGCACCACCCCCGGCTATTTGGCCATGCCCCTAGGTTAGGTTAGGTCGGATTAGGTTAGGTTGGGTTAGGTTAGGTTAGATCAGAAAGCTTAAGAGTAATTTGGGAGTGGGAAACAAAATGAGATTATTTTCAAGAAAATCCTATGGTTAGTTTTTAAGATATGGCGTCCCGCTTTTTTCAGGGAAAGGTCCCAGTACTCTGTTACATCTCGGGAAAATGCCTCCGGGACTCCCAGCGTGCATTCAAACGCACAAACAAGACAGAGTTTTACTACTATATAGATATGTGATCGAAAACTGGTTAGCAGTAGGATAATATTGAGATCTGGATTTAGATAATTTTTTTTAGAACCATCCGTGTCCAATTTAGGATGAACGAGATGCGGATTATGAAACTAAGTGATTCTTCATACTAAAAGGACATATGTAGCATATTATTATTATCATTAACGTTATTATTATTATTTTTGAGATTTGCTTTTTTTTTTCACTTTTCGTATTTAGCCCTCCGGACCTGACTTCAGTAACCACCTAAGGTCCCTAGCTGGAATTCAGTTATATTCAATCTAACCTCCATAATTTTTAATATTTTCACTGTTATTCTCAATATAAGTACTGTCATTACCATTATTATAATTACTATTTTTGCTACCACTTCAGCAACCGTGTGGATATTGCCAGTTATCATTTTTATTATTTTATCTCGTGTATTTTGTATTTGTCTCCACTTTGTATATACCATGTATATGGCCCTGAGCCGAAATAAAGATTATTATTATTATTATTATTATTATTATTATTATTATTATTATTATTAATCGTTTCTCTCCCTGAGTTCTCTCCTCTCATACCATTCATTGTGTTCTGCAGTAACTTGATTTTCAGGGTCAAGATCTTTCTGGCTGTAATATTGCGAATTTTAGGACATTTTAAACGAAGATTAAAAAAAATGACATACGATATACACACACA
>NC_089796.1:78253862-78331362 GCF_040412425.1 Macrobrachium rosenbergii
CTCTCTCTTACCTTAGCAAGCTTTGGAAATCTTTCACTGCTTCCTTTTTCCCAGAATTCTATAACGTTTCCCCTTATCCGGGCTTCCAGTATAAAACAGAAGAATTAAAAGCTAAACAGAAAACTTCCTATTTTTGGGTGCTCTAATGCAATCAAGTAAAGAATAAAATTAAATTCAATGACATATAAACACAATGTTTTGATTTGTATAAAACATTCACACTGACAGACAGACAGTTATTTCACAGTTACAACTGCTTGTCGAGATACAAGAAGCAACAATTAAGAATTACAAATTTGCGTTTTTTTTTTTTTAAGTTACAAATCTTTGCGTCATTTCTGCTTTAGTCTTTTGTTGTTTTTCCCTTTTCATTTTCATAGACATCACGAATCATTACTGTATTTTCATGATGTTATGTGCTTTTCGATACCCACTGCGTTCCTGAGAGTCAAAACTGGTACTCTCCCCAAAAAAATGAAATACTGCTTCATGACTTTTAGCTGAAAATGGTTGGCCCTCTCACTAAAACCTTCTGTTGAATTTCACCTTCGTAATCGAAAATTGTTCCAGAGGGCTTTCGGTACAGGTTTCTCAAATGTAGCGAACGAGAACTAAATATTTTTCGGAGGGAAGACTTTTGGTAATAATCCGAGAATTTTGGGAAACCGCGGTAATCGTCTGGTAAAAAATGATCCGCCCTTAAAAGGAAGTATGGGACGTAGGCCTGAGATAAAATTTACGGCGGAGTAATTCTAAATTCCAGGGTTCAGATTCCTTAAGACGGATATCCCGGCCACATTTATTCCTTTGCGAGTGACCACTTCTTTTTTTTATACCTTCCTCTTGGCAGCCGCTTCAGTGGTTTCAAGATCAAGAATCTTCTGATTTTTCAGTTCATTTTTACTTTATCTACAATCAACCCGGCGCTGACGACACCCGAGTGGCCGCGGGCGAAGTTGTTATGAGAAATTGAAGCCCTTTTTTCTTTTCCAGTTTCCCGGGCCCTATACAAAAATCTAATGGCTTTTTGCCAATGGCATATTTCCTATCTCAGCTTCGTCAGAGAAATGTGCGTTTCTCTATGGCAGAGCCAACCCCAAATCTAATATTATCTATTTTCGTTAGACTTTACACCAACTTACTGCAAAACAAGTCATAAAATGATTATTTCTTAAATTTGCATTCATCATTTTCCCTCTAGATCATAAATTTTTAGCATTTCATTTCGTTACGAATTATGAACGCTTTCACGCGTCTATTATTAAATTACCTCCCTCTTTCTACACACATGGAAATAATTCAGTGTTTATGTCTTAAACTTCCCAATGATAAATCGTCAAGTTCTTGTGTGATTATCATCCCAGAAGCGGGCAATTAATTATGCGTGGATACCTTGGTCCGAAGAGAACAGCCTAACCTGATATCAACAACAACGGTCGGTTTAAGGTGGAATGTTGTGGAACAAGATCATGCATCCATATCTCAGCTAGTTTTTAAACGGGGATAAACCACTGCTTGTCAGAAGCCTTCTTCCTACGTCAGTAATTCCCGAATCTCTTGGTTCAGTCATTATATTTCTTTCAGAATAATTAACCCACCACTTTTCTTTCTCCTTTTTCCCTTGGTTCCACCTGGCCAGAGTTCGGCAAGGTCGCTGTATTGCCTGTCTTTATCGACCTTTGCATCAGGGAAAAATGAATTTCAAGAGAAGGTTGTTCTCATTTCTCATGTGACGGCAACCCAAGTTTCAAAGTAGATTTTTTTGTTGAAAAAAGAGGCTTTGGCAGAGTAATATGGCTTAAACATTCGTATGAAACGAGCGTAAATGGGAAATGACTGGTAATATAAGCTTTCACAGAACGGAGTGTTCACATCAATAAGAAAAAAACCTAACTTATCAACAATTAATATTCATTTTCATATATAAACTGGGGTATACTTCAGAAAGGCTAAGTCAATGGCACATGATGCTTCAAAAGAGCATTAAAATTCTTCTTGAACTCTTGACCAACGACAACAGTTATAGATATGTTAGAACACTTTGTCATGCTTTTTAGTTTTCTGTAAAAGAAAAATATTGTGCCGGCTTTGTCTATCCGTCCGCTCTCATGTCTTAAAAACTACTGAGGATAGAGGGCTGCAAATTGGTCTGTTCATCATCCACTCTCCAATCATCAAACATACCAAATTACAACCCTGTAGCCTAAGTGGTTTTGATTTTATTTAAGGTTAAAATTAGCCATAATCATGAATTAGCAACGATGTAGGGCAGGCCACCACCGGGCCGTGGTTAAAAATCATGTTTTCGGCGGCCTTTATTATACGATGTACAACAAACTTGATCGCGCTGAAGAAACTTCGGCACATTTTTTACTTGTTTGTTATAGGTAATAGTTCTTCATTGGAGGGGTGGGTAGAGCTTTCGGCTAGCACGCTGTTGGCCCAGCGTTCGACTCTCCGAGCGGCCAATGAAGAATTAGAGGAATTTATTTCTGGTGATAGAAATTCATTTCTCGTCATAATGTGGTTCGGATTCCACAATAAGCTGTAGGTCCCGTTGCTAGGTAACCAGTTGGTTCTTAGCGACGTAAAATAAATCTAATCCTTCGGGCCAGCCCTAGGAGAGCTGTTAACCAGCTCATCAGTGGTCTGGTTAAACTAAGATATACCTTTGTTATAGGTAATAGATGGATGCACGGTTACACTTACATGCGTAATTGTAATTATAACTCAGTTACTTTTGTAAGTTTTTTCAACATGCCACTTGAACCTTAAAATGACGCTAAGAGAAGTATAGCCACAGAGTAAACAAGGCAAAACCGTTATTAAAATTAACGTTATAACTACTGAATAAATCACAGAAGCAATTTACCGATTATTACGTTACGGACGAATATTGCCAATTAGGTACAGAATTTCTTCACAGCTGATTCAGATTTCTCACCGATCATGGAGAGCTCCTTTTTTTATAATTACAAATTCACATATACATACAAGGCTCAGAAAATCATATATGGTTGTTATTTTGTTATTTGGGATTTCACAGGAGCTTTTTCAGCAGTCCAGTGGTTGTTCAAATATCTTCCTTGTGAAGAAAAAGATCGAGTGTCTTTCCCGTATTGATCTTCGCGCAGCTCGGCAGTTGGAGTTACCTGTGCATAAGTAATTCCGTGTAGGCCCTATTAAATGTTAATCAAGATTCCTTAAGATCGCTCAAGTGTCCTTGATAATATTCAAAAAGTTATTTTGTCCGTGGATTTCTTGCGAATCCTCAGGCAAATCTTACCAGTCTTTTTATTACCGAATAACCACTGAGGCGTGTACGCGAATGAAATCGAGAGTTAGAAAATATATTCACTACAAAACAGTAGAGAATATTTAAGTCTTTCTCCCTGAGGCATCAGTATCATGCGTTGAAAGACTAACTTTTCCACTGACCGACATTTTTCTTTTTCCTTTCTTTCCAGTAGGAGCAAGCTTGGTCATAATCTTGCCATAAATCAGTCTCCCCGCCCCTCCTTTTTTTTTTTTTAGGCCGCGTATGCCAACGCGGAATAAGGACCCGTCCTAATCACTTCATATCTTAATGGTTCTTTCAAGTCTCGATTTTGATCATTTTTTTTTTCTTATTTAAAACATTCTACAAACCCATAACGAGGATATGCGCTTCTTAGGCCTCGGTGAAGGAGCCTAAACAGGAAATTTAATCTGTATGCTTACGGAATATACACAGTATATGACGTTTCATTTTTTTTACTGAGGCTTTGTTGTGGGTATTTATCACTAAATAGCAATAGGCTTTGCGTGTAGTCATTACCAGGCGATTTTGAAAGGGATTATTAAATGTTTTATGGCTAAGTCCCCACCCAACTTTATACCCGAATTCCTCTCTGTTGCCTGTATCATTTTTCCACGTATTGTTAGCATTTGAACCATGTATAACCTTCCCCCCCCCCTTTAAGTTTATCAACTAGAGTTTAATGCAGTGCATCTGATGTCTCCTAACGTCACAAACTTACATCAATAATTGGAGTAATTATTAGAACGACGAAACCTGGATTGTAAAGCGTCCATCACATTTTTCTTTATTATTATTTACCCTTTTACTTTGTAGAAGTACTCATGCCAGAATTAGCAGTGGTTGTGCAGGTACGTCCATTTAGACCATATAAAAATGTTAGCCGCCATCTTCGGGAACCAAGCTAAGAACGCCTATTATAAGGTCTTGGAAAGTAGACCAACTAAGAATTATGTTATGATGTACTGTGTAAAATTGCCCAAACCCATTAGTAGCTAAGTGGCCTGGTACTTCCTAGGAAGCCCGGACGTGAGAATTTGAGATGTTAAGGAAAAGAAAAATTCTAAATGTACTCTCTCTCTCTCTCTCTCTCTCTCTCTCTCTCTCTCTCTCTCTCTCTCTCTCTCTCTCTCTCTCTCTCTCTCTCAATTTGCAGCAGTAATGCCTCTGATGATAAGTATTCCAGGTATAAACAGACTAGATGTGTAAATAGACTGTATAGACCGATCCTGCTATTTCTCTCTCTCTCTCTCTCTCTCTCTCTCTCTCTCTCTCTCTCTCTCTCTCTCTCTCTCTCTCCACACACAACCCGCAAGAGCAAGACAAGAATGGAGTTGAAACAAAAGTACTTAAATATAGAATAAGCGTACACATAAATTTAAGTACAAATAAAATCTGGAGTCAAAATTACTTCGTAAATACAAGGAAATAAGAGACTTTTTGAGGGCACACACACACACATATATATATATATATATATATATATATATATATATATATATATATATATATATGTGTGTATATGTGTGTGTGTGTGTGTGTAAACATAATATGATACGTGTATTTATTTTCTGAAGTACTTATCAACCTGAATCGTTGTTTTATTTATGCTAATTACTTCTGTACCATAAAAGATTGTCTAAAACATAAAGCATATTTGCATACAATAGTATGCCTTTTCCTCTGCCCACGGCTGTAAAACAAAACAAAAAACAAAATCTCAGAAACTAACCAACTGTTCCCTGACCCATAGCTCACTCCTCCACAAAATTTTATTGAAATCCTTCGATAACTTTTTGAGGCACATTATAGCCAAAAATAAAAAAAAAATAAATAAATAAACAAACGTACAAAGTGAGTGACTGTACACAACCACTTTCCCAACTGCTGGAGTTCATAACGTAAGAACATTTTCCATCTAAGGTCAGATGCTCCCTTGTAGGCCTAATGACTGCCGTACTGTAAACCCCGCGGAGAAGATTCACCTAGGCCCCATGGGTCTGACCGTAATGCATAAAGAAATGAATTACATCCATTCGTTGTTTCTGGTTAATGTGAACACCTTTCTTTAATCCTGCCCAAGGAAATTAATGCTGTATTCCCGGCCCCCTAAATGAGTGTCTGTCACCTTTTCAGTTTGTAGCAGACATCATGGTCTAGGAAAATCTCTTTTTCTTAGAGACGATCAAATTCTGTGTAACTCCGGATCTGTAGTATTCCATTAGGCACCATTAGCATCAGAACGCATCTCACGTAAGATCGGTAAACGCGTCACTAAGGGAGAAGTGTGGTTAACAAGAGATAAGAGTACGGCGTGGTAGGGTGTGAAAGTACTGTTATGTTATGGGGGAGGGAAGGCAGGTGGTCTTCAGCCCGTCAATCCCCCTCTTTCTCTAGAGAAATAACGTAAGAGTATAACAACGTGAGCTCAAGGATACACAAACAAATTCTTGGTATACCAAGCAACTCATAAACCTCACAGAAACCACCCCAGAACGCGGTTGTTTGGATTGAAACGTCCTTTTAAATAATACTTCATGTCACAACGGTTGAGAGACATGGCGGGTTTGCAGATGAATCAATGGATTATCTGTGAAGCAGAAATTCTAAGATAGGTGAAACAGACCACCTGATAAGGTGATTGGTCCGTTCAGGTGATGGATTTACTCTAAATGTTAAGTCACTTAAGTTGAATCTGTCGTTTCTCATTGTCGATTTGGAAACTGATCTGTTCTCCCAGTCAAGTCTTTCCAGTAACAGAATTGTTTTCAGATAATTGATCAGTCGATTTTGTCAGCCAAGTCTGCACAGATTATTGAACTGTTGTCAAATAATCCATTTTATTATTATTAAAGTTGGTCAGTCCGTTCATTCGATTTTCTTACTCCATTCTCTTCTTGCTTTCATTTAACACTGATGAAATTCGTCTCACTGGTCTGTCTGAAAAGCAGGCAGTTTTCTTCGGCCGTCTGGGTTCTTGTAAAGAAAATAACAGAATTAGCTAGGCTGGTGGTGAGTGGAGCTTTGCGGAAGATATGCCGAGGAAAGCCATGAATGGCTGAATTTCACGGAGGCCCTTTGCGTCACACGGCGTCTGAAGCAATGAAGATCAAGGTCTCTAGACCTTGGTGAAGATGATGGCGATACAGAAAGGATTCAGATGTGGAACAAGTTTTAAAAAAGCTATTAGGATATGTAAGGCGCGCCTCGGAAACTATATATATATATATTTAATAGAATATTAACAAATGGCAATTTGAAACGCACTGCGAGTCCACTAATTAAAAAAAACAAAACCGGAGCCTCCATGAAATAGAACGGCCACGAGTGAAAAAGAAAAACTTCAAAAGAAACGCGTAATACAGTCTACAAACAAATAAATACGTGCATGATTAAATAGCAAAATAAGGAAGAAAAACTAAGGCAGTGTCTTAAACTTAATTTTCTTGAGCTCTTGAGGAATATTTCTAGTTGAAGTTTAATTTCCAGCCCCACGCTCATTAGCATTTCCTTGTACAGGTAGTTTATTGGAGAGAGAGAGAGAGAGAGATTACTGTCATTGTGAGAAGCGGCTAGGGAAGAATTATTTTGTGACGGTACAACCTGATATTTACAACATTAATTTCTTATGGTTAGTTTGCATTTCAAGAGAAGAGAGTATCGTTACCGTAATACTCCAAATGTCTGAGTGATTATTTACTTTGGTCTCTTGACATTTTGCCTAAGCAAAGGTCTAAACGTGATCTCTGAACCTTAGCCTAAGCTACCAGTGGCCGGCAGTTCCCCAGTCCCTATGTCCGCCCGGCCAAGTCCGACTCACATTCGCCAGACCGTGGGAGATAAAGAGAACTGTTCCCCGCGCTGAATTCCTAATCGTTTTCGCTTCTTGCCCTTCACCCCCCTCGTCTCTCCGAGTTATATTTCCTGCGCTGTTTTATTAATAGCATTACACCGCTGACCAAGGGCTCATATCTCTCAAACACCAAAAAGACCTGCTACTGACTTTTAAGTGCGTTGTAGGCTACACCGTTTTGTGACCACGAAAAACAGGAAATTTCAAGGTGCTGCTGCTTTGTCACTCATTAGATGCCTTTCGTTACCCATTCGCTGAAAACTAGTGAAATGCTTAAGAAGCATCGGCGTGTTGATATATGAAATTCGCACAAGCATGTTCTGAACACGCCGAAGGTCTGATGAACAAGTAAAAACTTCTAATTCACGAAAATTAAAAACTCAAATCCTCAGGATTTATTGGCCTTACGACAGCGTTTTGTATCTCGGTATTTTGGCATTACTGAATCGAGAAAGATTAGACGCAATCAAATGTCTGAAATTGAAAACCGCGCTAGTGAACACGTGCGCGGAAAATGTATAAGCGTCACAAACATCCAGCAGGAGGTTCACCAAACCATCTGACCAAAAGAGATCGGAACCCCAATGTTTGCCTCCGGGAGGCGCGCAAAGGGGGAGTCTCTGGATGACATTAAACCTGAGAAAACTTCCGCCAACCATTCGACCTTTAAAAACAATCAAATACACCGTTCAAGTGAAATACTCTATCATTAGTGAAACATCCTGTGTGTTTTTCTGAAAAGACGTGAAAGATGTAGGTTGCTTTACACTGAGGGTTGGTCGTCCGGGCAAATAAAAGAGAGAAAGTTTTACCGAGTGGTATCTTGACAAATGTGAATGGCATTTTTGTCGTAGGTTTCAAGTATGTTGGGACGAGGAATATGATATTTCTAGAGCGTGGTGTAACAATTCTCTGTTAAAACAAGTTAGAATGAGAGAAGGTGTGCTGAATCATTTAATGTTGACGGACACGCCATTCAAGTCCCACAAATAAGAGATGGCCGTCATTGGGGTTTTCGTATCTGTGTTACCTGCCACTCAAGAGAATTAATTGAAAGTACTCTACTTAATAGTTTGGTTATTGGTAGAAAAATGCAGTTCATTATCATAGAAGTTTTGTGTACTGTCTGTGGAGGATAGTTGGTGCAAAGCTTACAAACAGCATACGCCGATCTAAAATATACACTGCATATACAGTATATGCCACATGAGTCTGTGTAAGGGTAAAAACACTTACGCACAAGTGCGTCGCCAAGCACGTGTGTCCAAACACACACACGCACGCACACACACACGCACTTTCAGTAACAAACTTGAGGCATGCCACGGACATATTTAAGAAAATTCCTAAACTTAGTAAAATCATTGAAGAATAACTCATTAGTATGTTTTAATGAGAATTAGGTCTTTTCAGATGCATCGTAGGAAGGAGTGAAATGTCGATTGACATTCATGGAAGATAAGTCTGTTTCGCCTTATGTAAATAATAAACTGACAAAAATAATGGCATGATGTTAATATTGTTAATCCGACAGGAACACGTTCCTTTCGAAAAAGCAGTAAAGTCCAGATCCCTGATGGGCCTATTTCTAGAATATGAGTGTCCTTAAGTTTAAACAGAAACTAAAAATTACTGGAAAAACGGGTAAAATAGTAATACTGTTAAAAATAGGTAAGATCTTGTATATATTTTTTGTCTGATAAATGACGGCGGATGGCTAAGGTGCATCAAGTGACATTACATCCTTTCTTGAGCTTTTTAGCTCCATCGACCATGGGAAGACGTAGGACGAGGAGGGAGGACTGTTGCAAGTTTGCATAGAAAGGGTTGATAGACCTATGCTACTGGAAGTGTAGCCTACTGAAATATCTTGAGAATATGAGTCGAGTAGGTCGCGCTAATTCATGGGGAATGGACGCTAGCTTAGTGGAAATCCTCTGTTAAATAGTTTATAAAGACCAAACAGAATATATATAGATAATGGTCTGAACCTTAATTAGCTGACCGTTGCTGGGGAAAATGAATATTTGCTGATAATGAGTTCAACTTACAAGGCATTACAAATTTTTGAGTCTAAAGAGAATGACACAGACACACACACACACACAGCTGACATTCTGAGAACTGATGGTAGTGGAAAGCTTCCATTGGAAACGTTTTCGCTTACTGGAACTCGGACCTTTTTTTTTTTTTTTTTTTTGCACCACCTGTTGGATCAATATACAGAAATCGGGCCAGTTTAATGAACAGTATTCTGGGAGTGAAGCAGTTTTTTGTTTCATCCATGTATCTGTCTCTGTAAATCTCTGTCTCTGAATCTACTTATCTATCTGTGCATATCACTACGTGTCTTTTGAATCTTTAGTCATTCAAAAATATTTCACACACCCTCCTGGTCAGCCACTCATACTTTCACCACCAAGAACTCTCTGGGTATTTCCATTCATCCTATTAATGATCTTCCTCACGTTATTGGCAGTTATTTCCACAATCTCTATCAATTTACACCATCCCTTTCCACTCATGCGTCAATAACCTCGGCCTATCTACTGTCTGTCACATTCAGCAAGCCCTCGAAAAACTTACCCCCCACCGACACAGGACTTCATTCTCCTCAGACATCATCTCTTCACTTTTATCGTAAGATCCATGAACTTTTCTCTCTACCTTTACACCCCTTAAGTACAACTTATTTTCTCCCCATCGTATTGATTCGTAAATATTCAAAATGTCTCCTCTTCTCCATTTGTTTTGACCTTCGCTAGATCATCCATCCGTTGTATTCCACCACATGATCAGCGCCTTTGTCCCGCAACTCTTCTTCCAACACTTGTCTTTCTCCCTTCAGTGATCCCCCTAATTTCCTCATCCCACCACTTCCTGCTTTTATTATCTCTTCTTTCCCGCCCTTGCCCACAAACGTTTGATGCTGCCTGTTTAACCTTGCATCTTAGTTGCGAGCAGACACACACACACACACAAATAAATATTTTACCCAGAACTTATTTTTACCTACCACTAGATGTCACACAACAAAACTTGGCGGCATTTAGACATGTTAATGACTTACATACGCAGAAAGGCATTTTTATAAAGGCAATTAATTTTTACGAATTCATTTGGTATACGCGTGGAACGCATGTTTACAGATGTGCAGTATTATTCTGTTTTCTCATAAACATCCAAGAACAGTATTTAGTATAATAATATAAAACCTGATTTTTTAAATTTTCGCTACAGTTTTACTGGAATTTTGGTAAACTGTTCGCTTTTAACATCTTATTCAAAGGCTAGTTTATTTATTTACTGCACTACTTTTGACTGTAATGTCAAAACTGAGTATGAGAGAGAGAGAGAATTTTGAAAGCATCCTTGGAAAAATCCATAGGTTATTAACTGGTCTCAGAATATGAGGCATTACAATAATCTTGACAAGATAACACCAGAAAGAAGAAGAAAATCGACTGGGAGAAAGAGCGTGATAGTCAAATGAATCGAAATTAGGATGAATAAAAAAAGAAGAAAGTGATGTAGTTGACATTTGACATGGACGCTCCTCATGAAATAACCAGAGCGGG
Source organism: Macrobrachium rosenbergii (assembly GCF_040412425.1). Taxonomy (NCBI): domain Eukaryota; kingdom Metazoa; phylum Arthropoda; class Malacostraca; order Decapoda; family Palaemonidae; genus Macrobrachium; species Macrobrachium rosenbergii. The sequence goes on from NC_089796.1 coordinate 78,264,592, forward strand.
CGATCCGACCGGGCCTGAGCTACCTCAGGAGGAGGAGGAGGAGGAAGCTAAGAGATCATTACAGAAAAATAACTAATTTCTGTAGAGTAAATGTGGGAATATATACAGTAATCCTTTTGGGCGTTATGACGCTGATTGTGAGGAGAAGGTAGAAGGGGGGGGGGTTGGGGAGGAAGAAGCTAAGAGGTCATCACAGAAAAATAACTCATTTCTGTAGAGTAAATGTGGGAATATGTAATCCTTTTAGGCGTTATGACGCTGGCTGTGAGGAGGAGAAGGAGGAAGAAGAAGCTAAGAGTAGCCTACACTTCAAAAAAATAACATTTCTGTACAGTAAATGTGGGAATATATACAGTAATCCTTTTAGGCGTTATGACGCTGGCTGTGAGGGGGAGGAAGAAGAAGAAGAAGCTAAGAGATCATTACAAACAATGTACAAATATCTGTAGAGTAATTGTGGGAATATAATATAAAGTAATCCTTTTGGGCGTTATGACGCTGGCTGTGGGGAGGAGGAGGAGGAGGAAGAAGAAGAAGCTAAGAGATCATTACAAAAATTTTACAAATATCTGTAGAGTAATTGTGGGAATATATAATCATTTTAGGCGTTATGACGCTGGCTTTGTGGGGTAGGAGGAGGAGGGGGAAGAAGAAGATGAAGCTAAGAGTACACTACAAAAAATAAGTAATTCCTTTATAATGAATGTGGGAATATATACGGTAATCCTTCTAGGTGTTACGATGCTGGCTGTGAGGAGGAGGAAGAAGAAGAAGCTAAGAGATCATTACAAAAAGTTTACAAATATCTGTAGAGTAAATGTGGGAGTGTATAATCATTTTAGGCGTTATGACGCTGACTGTAAGGAGGAGGCCGGGGGAGGAGGAGGAGGAGGAGGTGTCGGAGTGGGAAGAGGTGGAGGAGGACGGAGGATGATTCGATCCCTTATAGTTCGCTGTCGTCGTCGCCGGTTCAGGCGTCTATTGCTCTCGTAGAGAAACAAAACTGCAGTCGCGGTCCCCTGCCGAAAACAGCTTTGTTTATATCGTGTTTAAGCGCCGAGATATGGCAGAATTCTTACAAGAGGTGAGACATTTGTCCGTGTCAGTGTCCGTAGAACAGGGAAGCGATCGATCCCGCACGTTTTGTCGTGTGATCAAGGCGCAGACGTGGCCCGTTACCGAATTTTTTTTTTTGTCGAGGCCAATTTGACACAAGGTTTCATCCAGCCAATGGAGGAGAAGTAACGTAACGTGGTTGGGAGTCGGTCGCTCGTGACAACGTCACATTGTTGTAATTTAGAGGTGTTTTGTTACGTGACGGTCTCGTAATGCAGCATGTCGTTTTGTTCTTGCATGTAGGGGGCCGTCGAGACACTGTCGTCGTAGATCTATTCAAACGCACAATAAACAATTTTATGACTCCGTATATTATCTCGCAATAATAACACCATTTTTTTTCCCGCCGCTGAATCATTTAGCAACGTTTCCTCGTACACGGACAAAAGTAGCCTATGTTGGGTCGTCCGTCATGACTTTCCGATGAGCACCGAGGCCTACATATGCTTCGTGCGTAGCCCTATAACCCTAGGCTAGTTCTTGTAGGTAGGCCTATTGGCAGCACCCTATGAGGTCATTCTTTTGTACTTTAATCGTTTTTGAGCCCCAGAAGCAATTTCAGATTGATAAAATACAACCATAATTACAGAGAGGGTAAAAGTTCGTTTTCGGTCCAAACTCCGATTCAGAATAATGATTTGTCTACGCTGATTAAACGGCTTTAGTACAAGTCCCTGGGTGTCAAATGTATTTCGCCGTGTTTAGTACTAACTCCTGGGTGTCAAATGTATTTCGCCGTGTTTAGTACTAGCCACTGGGTGTCAAATCTATTTTGCCATGTTTAGTAGTAGCCCCTGGGTGTCAAATGTATTTTGACGTGTTCAGTACTAGTCCCTTGGGGATCAAATGTCCCAAAGTGCATTACGCAAACTTGAAACTTAGAAAAAATCATCATTTATTAACATATATTTTATTTTATTAGTAATGTAAACATTACTGCAAAATTATGTATTTAGAATAAATTTCATTTTTTTATGAATTCAAAGGTATATTAAAAATCAGTGAGTTTAGGACTGAAACAAACATTATCGATGCGGCTTGATGCACTGTCAAAAATGGGACCCACGGTCTGCTATGCATTATATTTGGGTAAAACTTGAAACTACCACTTCACCTTTCTAGGTTCAGCAACTTCCAGTTTACATGCAAAATGGGTGCCGTGTTTCATACCAGCCCCGTGGGAATGAACATAAAACAGTGACGGTATATATCGTAAACATAAACAAAAGACATAACCGTAAACCAAAACATGGACGAAAGACTGTTAATATTCTGGTTGGCGACAGGTGGGAACCAAGACGCTGTAGTAGTTTCAAGTTTTACCGTGATAAATATGTTTTTTCTCGTAATCTTTATATCAGATGTTAAAGACCAATAACTGACCCACAGCCGCACTCATATTTTCTTGGAAGATGATCGGAAGTGTTGGGTCAAGTAGTTCCAAAATGCCATTCTACACAGTTTGAATTTTTTTTGTTTTAATATTTAGAATAGTCAGAATTGGAGTGTTTCAGAGGTTTATACAAAATGGTCATGATTCCTGAGGTCTCAGGGCCTGAATAATTAAACCTTTTCTGGAAATGTCTTTTATCCTTCCGTCAAGAACTTTTTAATGATAAATACTGTGTAGCTTAGTACATTATTGTTTGTGAAGGACCTTTAGTACATAATTGTTTATAAAGGACCTTTAGTACACTATTGTTTGTAAAGGACCTTTGTTACATTATGGTTTTTAAAAGGACTTTAGTACATGTTGTTTGTAAAACAAAATTTCATCCATTTCTTTGAAAAATATTGAATACGTGATTTAAATGCTCATTTCTAAAGCTGATAACAGAAGACTGGCTGTCTCTTTCTTGTTTAATATATTTCATACTTCAAACTATGTACAGAGCATATGTAACATTGAAGTTACCATTATTAATGTTGGGTGAATCAGAAGTACATTATATACTGGGTACCGTATAGTATTTAATGTTGCCAAGCTGTAATGCTGTGTGTTTCATATTTAGCATAAAAATATAACCTGAGAAATTTATTTTATGTTTTGATGATAAGTAGTTTTGGGTATGGGGGAAACGAATTTTAAAACACTGTTTCATTGTTTAAACATTTTGAAAATTTTAATTTGAAACTTGTCCATGTGCATTTTCAGTACAGTATCAAATTTGCTTAAAATTGTATTATTTTACCATGAAGCTTGCACTATTTTGTGCCTTGAATACATAAAAATAAATGGGAGTTTTATCGGATGTACTCTTATTTATATTTGTAAATATTGCGCAAATGCGCATGTACATAACATTACTGTAATAGTGTGCTGAAGGTAAATATAATGCCTTCGGTTTCTTTAAGCTTTTTTAAGGTATGCTAAATATGAAAATGAATAATTTTCCTTTTAATTATGTCAAGTAAGATTGAAAAACCTAAAATAGTAGGCTGCAGTCAATTCTAGATTTTAATTTGGCTTCGGAAATTGCAGAAGCATTATGGAATGAGATTTTGTTCTATATTATAGTGGAATACAGTAATCTTGTTGCCTTCATTTTAAATATATACATTTATGATGAGCCTGTGTGTAAAATATTTAGGATTAAAGGTGAGGAGTGTTCCTTAACCAGGAATTTTAAAATTGTTAGATATTGATTTCAAGAGGAGGCTGCAGCACATTTTCTTGACCTTTGATTCCCCCCCGCCCCCACCCTACCCCCATCCCATCCCAGCAAGTTACTCTACAGTATGTATGAGATGAATTATTCATTGAAAAAACAATTATAGCTGTGTTGATCTTAGGAAGGTGAGAAAGGCATTTCAAGGACCCTGGGTTTTGTCTGTTTGACATTTGTAATGACTTTTGGGATTTTATGATCTTTGAATTTGAATTGTGTCCTAATAATTTTCTTTAATAGATTGTAGGCTGGAAGTTAATGTCATATTTTTTATTTTGATTTCTTGCAGTGTTGTGTAGCAATATAGGACATCATAAAACCAAAGTTCAAGCACTAAGGAATTTTATAAACATCATTGTGTTCTATGTAATTTATCAAGTGTGTCATCTTTAGTGTATACTTTGCAGTAGCCTAGTTTTAGTCATCAGTCAGGAAGATATGAGACATTTAATGTATTGTTTTTGATGATGCTGAATTTTATTATGTAAGTCATTTATGCAAGCTTATAGATGGAAGTTTTTTTACAGAAATAGCATATTAACTTGAGTTCATGTTTCTTGGCACCTTCTAAAGAGAGAACTTTTGGTTTGCAGGTTGAATCTTACAAGCTCTCCGTGAAAGATAAGGTGAGTGTAAAATTTTAATGTTTGCCCTGCAGCGCATTAAGAATTAGAGGACCACATTACATAATGCAGAGACCCTTCACTATTGAACTGAAAAGTTCTCTTAACACGCCAACATCAATATATGTATACCTGTGTTGTGCCGTAGTTAAAGAGATGCAAGTTATATATTTGTATTCATTAATTTCTTCAATAGCATGATATCTTAAATATAGGAGTAATTACAGTTCCTCCAGCAAGCAAAAATATAATGCATGCTTTGCTTATTTTCCATTGTAGTTCTTGCAAGCTTTGAATCTTCTAAATTTGTAGTTTTCACTAAGCTGCTAGAAATTCAAGAATGAAATTTCTAATATACTGTACTTTATTTATGTTATTGCACTATTTATATTTTGACAAGAAAATGATTTTGTCAGTATCATTCATTATCAGAGGACAAAGCTTTTTAGTTTGATCTATATCTGGTATTTAGAGAGAATTACCTTTGTATAGCCTGCCAGAACTAATGAATTAATAAAATTCTGCACCTTGCAATACTTCACCTTCCAATGAATCTGGTGAAACTGGCCACTACTGCACTTCAAGCTGCTCAGTCCTTCAAATGAATGTTTTGAAGTATTTAGATCGTGCCATTACATAAGGAAAACCCATTTCAAAGGGATATTAAAATGCTGGTGTTAGAAAATGGCTTCTGTTACATATGAAAGACCCATGAGTTTGATACAGTAATTCCAATTTGATATCTAAAAGAGAGAGTAGTTACATTAACCGGAACCCTGACATGCAGTATGGTCTAGCAAACAAGATTTGAATTTTTTACTAGTCCTTGGTATTGTACAAAAGACCAGTTGTGGAGTCCAGCACTAACCAAGAAAAACAGCCTTGATAATGTTCAAGAACCGGTGTCCCTCCTGAGACATGAGGACTGACCTAGACTCATTTTGAGTTTGCACTTCTACTGAAGTTGACACATAAACGATCCCCAGACTGTGCCCTCGTGGAAAGTGGGTAATTTGCGACAGGGTGCTACTGTGTAAATCTGCTTGAACGTGGGGGTCCTTCTTTAGAACCCCTTCAGGCTGAGTTGTAATGGCACTTTAGAGAGATCGGGTTTTTTGTGAACTTAATGCTTTCAGGGAAGCAATATCTGCTATCTTGTTAAACCCATCTTATCAATAAAGCATAGTCTAGGATCCAATTTGGAGGTGAGACATCTTTCTGACTGCAGTGGTTGCTGTTTGCTTGTGGTATCTTGGATCAGGTTAACAGTCAATCTGCAGTTCAGAAAGTTAATTTTCCTACAGTTGACTTACCAGAGGAGTTTCGACATGTCAGACCATTAAAACTTAAGATAATCAGGTATAAGCATTTTTAGAGGGGTTTTTGGTGTTTTGAACTATCAAAATAGGCAGTTATAAGCATTTTTAGAGGGGTTTTAAGTATTGGCAGATTTGAGCTATTCGCTGGGGGTTAGTGGTACACATCCCCCATGAATCCCTGGGGGTTGACTGTAATTGGTCGTCTTTTGTGTAAAAGGCCAGATCTCTAACAAATCCCCATTGGGTTCCAAGCGGTTTTCTTCTGTAGAGAAGGATCAGGAATATTTTATCTCAGACTTACGAATATTAGCTAATAGGCAATAACAGTTTCATCATCCAGACATTCGGTACAACTCCGTTCTACGACGAATGTCATATCTATGTAACATTTAATATATTTAACTGGTGGTGTAGCGTAGTTATCTGGGACTTTGCAATAATATGCTGGTCTTCCAATCTCATTCTGGAAACAAAAGTTCACTTACTTCCCTATAGTAAGGTAGCAAACAAACTGTACTCTGTCACGAGCTTCTGTCATCTGTGGCTTGTCATGCCGGGCGACAGGTGGTTACAACAGCTACATTTTCCTTGCTCATGTATGTGAAAGGGAAGCTGACATTTCTGGATGGAAAAACACCACTAGTCATGTTCTTCAGACATCTGCATTGTGTAAGAATATATTGAAAATTCAAGAGAATACAGATGCCATACTACTTATGAAAATTCAAGAGAATACAGACGCCATACTACTTATGAACATTCAACTTACAAACATTCAGAGATACCAACAAATGGGATCGCAAATTAAAATTGTGTTCAGAACACGCCCCTTTGCCACTTATAAGTTCAGATTTTGTTTTGCGTGCTTATTCTGTACATACAGTAGTGTATGTACAGTGTGTTGTGCTTTCGGATGAAAAAACGTACAGTACTGTATTGATTTTATATCGTACTGTCTTAGATAGGCATGAAGTGTACAATAACCAACTTGCAAAACAGCTGTCCAGAATGTAACTCATTTGTAAATAGGGTGGTGTCTGTATGTCTTTTGTCAAAATCCGACCTCCAACCAACGTCAAAATCCAACCTCCAACCAACCATGCATTTGTCCCTGTTGCTGAAAGAAAAAGTAAATGTTTACTGTGTGATTGGGTGGTTCCCCCACCCCTTAACAAGCCTGCCATTAGTTATCTACATTGTTACTAGACTTCAGTGACAACATCAAAGGTATAGCCAAAAAAAAAAAAAGGTGATATATCTATGAAAATACAAAATAGTAAATAGTAAAGTATAAAATATTGTGTTGTAGGTAATGTTTTTGTTGCTTTTTTCAATGTGTATATTGTAGTGTACACTTGTACATATAACACCTGTACACCTGTTGTTGTGTGCCATTTTCATTTAAGATCATGGAAACCTGGTTGTTCAAACTCACTGTAACTTAAAGGAAATGCAACATAGAAGTCTACATGTGTATTGTATTCATATCGGTATTGCAAAGCGAAGACCACACATTAGTTCTGTTGACCGTATTTATACTCTTTTGTACTGTTTCTTGAACCAATAGTGTAGAAAAGTGTGTTATTAAATGCATGTCTGAAAAAGTTACGAATGTTAAAAAACTGCATTATGTAAATGGTCGTATGCTGGGGTTCTGTTTTGCTATAGTAACAGTATTAAGTATTTTTAGTTCCTTGAAGAAATTAGTGCACAACAAAATTCAGTACAGTACTATTCAGCACTGATTAGAAGGTACAGTAATAAAAACTGACAGAAGCATACCAGTAAGTTTTTTCTAGCATAGTATAGCAAAGTTGTCATTAATCTTGCTATCGAGGAAATCTAAGTTCCTTACTTTGTCACTTCAATTGATTCTGCATTTCTAGGCTGAACAACTTGTAAAGAAAAAGTTCCCGGAACGAATCATCCAGTTCAACAAGATTTTAGAAGAGCCACCTTTCCTTTGTGAAGATTTAACTGCAGTGCATAGTGACCTCAAAATTCCAGTCCCGGAACCATTAATTGTCAACAAGTAAGTTCTGTCATTTTTTGTCGAAAATTTTGATGTTAGAACATTTACATCATAAATTGTGTAAATGAGATGACTGAGACTTTTTGGATTCTCACAGAGCACTCCCAAAGGATTTGTTCTTAACCACCTAGATCCCATCACATAGATTTTTAAACTGCTTGTGTTGTGAATTTATGTTACCCTTTATTGTTGCTTTCATTTCTCCCTTTTTCCTAATAACATTTTCTGTCGGCCATTTTTTTTTTCTTAATTAGGACTGTTTTCATTTTAATCAGTACTCATAAAGTTCAGTGGTTGCATTAAAGGTTTCTGTCAGTCAAGCATAAGTATCGCAGGTATGTTTAAGCAAATATTGACGTTAAGATTTGAGATACTGATGTTGCTCATTGACAAAGACGAAACATTCTACAGTGCTATAGAATGGCCTTGTATTTTACAGTTTTGATGGCGATCCTCCTGGTAAAAAGCGTAAGATGTCAGAAGGGACAGAAGACGCGGTTACTGGTGCCAAAGTGTTCGTGCTGCCTTCAGGGTCTGTTTCCATTAATCCCCACATAACATCCATGGTTGATACAATAAAACCTCTCATCCGTCAGCTTGTGGAAGAAGCAAATCTGGTAACTAGAGATAATTCTTTGTGACATTATTTTTTGAGTAGGAGAGTTTAACTTTTTCCAAATCAGAACTTATCATTAAAGGCAAAATGGGAAAGTGAGCACATTGTGAAAAGCAAAAGATATGTCCATAGAATGTAAATTATAAAATATTTTTCAGAGCAGTTCAGATTAACAGATATTCCTGTTGTGCAGACCTTACTCCGTAAAGTATTAAGATTTCTAAGTGATCAGTTTTTTTTTTTATTTTTTTTTTTTTTTTTTTTTTTTTTTTTTTTGTATTGACAAAATGTAAATAATTTGTTGAAGACATAGTAATTATATTACTGACATTTTTTGTTATGATGACGATTTATGTATAATTGGCTCATTTTCAGCTCAAGATGTGGGTGTCATTTTTGATACCAAAGATTGAAGATGGCAATAATTTTGGTGTGAGCATTCAGGAGGAAACATTAGGTGAAATCCGAACTGTTGAATCAGAAGCAGCTGCCTTCTTTGATCAGATATCACGTTATTATATGACAAGAGCTAAGCTGGTGTCAAAAGTATGTATTGTCATTTTTTATTATGTAGTATATATTTTTATTTAACTTTAGTTATGGGGATTTGGAGAATTGTGCACTGGTACTGGTAGTATCTTTTAGGTTTTAGATTGTGGTGTTAGGTTTTGTTGCTCTGACTTCCTGCATACAGTTTCAGTTTCTCTGTATAAAAAGCCTAATAATCGTAGCTCAGTTTCAAACTGACCTATGCTCAGAATACTAAAATCAGAATGCTTAAAATCAGTGGCTCACAAGCTGTGTCAGTGTTCTCATTTGGAGGACTGGGTTGACTTACTCAGAAGCCAAAAGATTGAACTTATGCCTGTTCATATACAGTATATGGGCTGCCATCTTTTGTTACTATTTTCTTTTTGTTTAAATCAAAGGCAGTTTATATGATCAGTTTCCCTGATCCCACCTCTTTTCTAGCCCTTTTCTTTTTCTTTAACCACCTTTCTGTTGGTGATGGTTATTCCCGGCATCACAGTCCAGGGGATATAGCAGGCTAACCCTCTGAGTCAAATACCTTGATTAGTAGTTTGGTTAAATTGCTTAATAATAATAAATAAGGAGGATGTAGCAAAGGCCTTGGTTAGTCGTCTTCTCAGTCTGCCTCCCCACCACTTGATACATCTTTTTGATTTTGACAATTGCCATATTTGCTGGTAGATAAGTAGTGATTTCATTGTTTAAGGGGATCGGCCGCCTAAAAAAGCCCAATAATCTTTAAAAAATTCAATTTGCTGAAAAAAATTCTATGGCTTCGTATAGGGTTCAAGAATGTGTCCACGAAATATTATGCTAAAATTTGCTGTATTTCTCTAGTTATGGCCTAAATGTAACAATAACTATATACCCATAAAACACCAGTAGCGCAAATGATTTAGTCTGGTATAGTTTTTTGCGATATATATTACTTAAAACTTCCTTTGAAATGAAATGTATGATGTCAATAATATCCTACTCGGCACCTTTTAGTTATTCCTAGCCATGACAACGCACACGTCATACCATGACGCCGACTGTGGCCGAGAGTTGCCTATAAACTTCCAAGCTAGAAGGACACGTTTTTCATGCTCGCTAGCCTTGACTGAACTCTGTATTTTCTGCGGTGTTTTTGTTTTTTCACCGTGCCTAAAAGGTCCAAGAGTTCACTTCATGCTTCTAGAATGCGGAAAAGCCAAGTGGAAAAGTCCAGGCGAGAAGTAGAAGAAAGAGTTCAAGAAATTAGTGCCATAGAGGGGAATGGAGCGACGGAGAGAGAGAGAGCTGTCGCCCATCAAATGGCGCAGGCAGCGATCTCTGCTGACCAGAGACCAACCACATCCACCCCTAAACGCCTCTTTATTTGTTCGTCACTACGAAGGGCAAAGATATTTTAGAAAAAAGAAAGCAGTAGCTCGGAGGCTGATATTATAGACGATCCTGAAAATAAAATGATCATAATAAGTGAAGCAAGACTTGATGAATTACTTGAATCACGAATCCCTAATTGTGAATGAAAAGTAATTCCCAGGATCCATTTGGCAAGGGATGGATTCGAGACACTAATAAAAAGTGTAGGCAACTATGATACCCTAGAGTAGTACCTTGCAGCAAGATCAGACAGGGGACCAGGAACCTAAAATTTATAAGAATGTGTCTTAGGCACATAAATAATCAATTAATATTCTTATTTATAATCATTTTACATTAATTAATACCCAAAAATAAAAATTAAAACCATAGAATTAATTGTAACAGTCTTTGAAGTCCCTTTTATTTTTTTTTATGTAACTAAAACTTTGAAGGCCTGTTTCTCAAAACATAAGTTTTCACCTTCAAAATGTATCTCCTCCCTTAGTATTGGACCAATCTAAATGAAATTTCATATATAATATGAGGAAACATGATAGATTAAAAAGCCGGGGATTTTTAATATTTTGAGTTTCTGATTTTTGGCAATTTTTTTCTGTAATTTTTCCGGGAAAATTTCATAAAAAAAATAAAAATTCATATCTCAAAAAATAATTAAAAAATCAGAAATCGGCTTTATATAAAGGTCCATATGTGTTTTATACGTGGTTCAAATCTCATCCCTTAAAACCAAAAAGCAAAGGAGGAGATGCATTTTGAAAATGGCCATTTTTGGCCGAAAAATGCTCTGTCGTCACAAAACCTAAGGTCAGTGAACAAAAATTTTTTCCCCAGAAGTTCCACACAATATCCTTTAACAAACCCCCTATATATCAACAACCTGTCGTTAAAAAAGTCCGAAACCAGCCGATCCCCTTAAAGATTACCCTATATTATTATTATGAATTGGAGACCAAGCCTTAAGAAACAAACTTAATGTAGGGCAGGGTAGGAATTTGAGTGAGCGTCCACAGTAAGCACAAAAATGTTGTTCGTAGTATTGGAGATTATGAAATATTAAAGATGTAAGTATTGGACTAAATTACAATCCATACAATTAGAAGTTATATGTAGAGTAGCTCATATTACCGTTTCTCATTTTACGACTTTCCATGCAAACTTAACCTTCTGTAGGTATACAGTTTTCCTTTCATTATTTAGTACAGCTACTTTGATGAAAAGAGCCAGTAAAAAAACAAAAACACAGAAACTGAAAATTTAATGAATAAAAAAAGGAAAGTCACTGGAAATAGACATTCAGAAGTAGTCAGTGGAAACTGTTGAAAGAAGGCATACAAAAGGTATTAGTAGTAGGCTTATGTGGGGACATAGTCTCTGCTCCAACCAAGCCTGCATTTGCCCCTGTAGTTGAAGGAAAAAGAGGGGTCTGTGAGGTGAGTGGCTAGGACTACCCTGAAACTTGCCTTGCTTACCTTTTATTAAATTTTCAAGTATCGCCATGTGAATCAGCTTGTGCTTGAAGATATTCCCTTATAGGACAGAGTTTTGTGTATTTTGGATAAATGCTAGTTACTTTAAGAGAAAAATTATAGTTTCTATTCCATCTTTTCAGGTTGCCAAATACCCACATATAGACGATTACCGTCGAACTGTAATGGAGCTTGATGAGAAAGAATACCTTTCCTTGCGCATCACGCTCTGTGAAATAAGGAACCACTACGCAACACTCCACGATATGATTACCAAGAACATGGAAAAAATTAAAAAGCCACGGTCAGCCAATTCCATTGAAGCTATGTACTAAATCAACTTAGTTAACAGTATTCATTGTTCTCAAGTATGATAGACAAGCTGGGAGTTCTTTACTAGGTATCAGATCAATGTGATAATGAATGGAATGGGATTTGGAATATTTAGATCTAAAGATATCTTAGTCACACACACACAACTTTAATTTCCGTTTCTTGTTATAAGTATGGGTACAGACATGCTTTGTTTTCAAACTTCAGTGGAAGAAAGCGAGAATTGTGCAGTTGCACTCATACAGTACACAATTATGAATTTTCTGATATATGGGATGATTTTTAATAAAAGACATTGTTTTGTCCTGAATGTGAAAATCTTGCAGAGATCTAGCATTTTGCAATGATTTGGTGTTCTCTTATGTTTATCATTACTATTGTGGAGAGGCTCTGTTTAATCGAAGAATATAAGAGCTCTGATAGTGCTATGCCAAAGTCCATTCAAGTTGAATTATAGTTTGCATACAAATGTTAGTTTTATCCACAGTGAGAGTTGAGTTACGATAAAATACTATATAGCTATATATGAAGTGGCTGTGCTGAAGTATCTTACCGATTTTGGTGGGCGATGTCGGAATACATGTGAGAAGTGAGCTACATAGTTTTATTGCTTTAGCTACTTTTCATTTTATTTTTCCTTAATGATGCCTTGCATTGTTCCAGAAAATGAAAGACAGTCAAAAGATGCTAATAAAATCCTATCTGTTTGTGCTGGTGTTTTAAGATTTTTTAATTTCAGTTTTCAGTGATCTCTCAGGAACATAATTTTAAAAGTTTAGCATTCTTATTTCGTGAATTTTTACAATGATTTCACATTTACATTTTTGGCATTTGCTAGATTAAGATTTTCTCTTCGTTATTTGTTGTATTCCATCTTTCCCCCCCTTCCCCATAATCCCTTTTTATATATAAATCGTTCTGGGATGTTTTGCAATTTTATTACCCACCAGTTATTTTTTTATTCAATTTATAATGCCAGGTTGATTGAAATATATTGCTTTTTATTTATGTTGAAGGATATTAAATCTTTCATAGAACTGAAGCATTTTTAATTCCACGTAAAGTATTGCAACATATTTATGTTATAAGTAATTCCACAAATGTTATGAAAAGCATTTCAAAATTATTTTATTTTTAAGGTGTACCTTACTCGTCCCACTGTAGATGGTATAAAAGGCACATTGCCACATCATTGCAGCTCAGCTGCATTCCATTCTGTTTTGTTCTCATCTATTACCCTTGGTCTCTTCCTATGTAGGTGGATTATCTCCATAAATAATCCTTGTTCTATTTCCAGTTCTCATTTAGAACAAAACCTTCCATGAGAGTCGAGCAGTACTACCTGGTGCAATACTGGAATTGATTTACTTGCACACAACAGTACAATCCATATAAAGGAGATTATCTAGAGTTGTAACAGCAGGAATGTTAGATTCATGGCTGAAGTATCACCAAGAGATCTTATTACAAATGGGTAAGTTGCTTAGAAATGACATATCCAACTACTGGAAAGTAGACCTGGGCCTCAAAGATCAAGGAGGTTTGCGCTTATGATGAGAAGGTCAGTGAAGTTGTAGAAGTGGCAGAAAGAGGAACATTAAGGCTTACAGAGAGTTAGAAAAGGAACATAAATGAAGACCTAGACCAGATGGGAATTCAGCAGCACACGATAAGAGAATGAAGAGGACTTGTTACGTGTCCACCCCCATAAAGAGTAAACCTTCGTAATGATATTAGTGATGATGACGACGTCCACTAGAATGTTAAAAATCAAAAATAACAAAATTATTATTTTGCAGTATTGAAAGGGAAAGAGCTTAAAATACAATATGCAGTGAATGTAAATGCGAATAGGAGAGAATATTAAAAATTGTAAGTATATGAGCAATTTACATTATTTTGTATTTGACTAGTTCTGGGATAGCTAAAATTGAAACTGCCATGTGGTTAAACTTCTGAATAATATGGGAAAGTAAAGGTTTATGTTTTAATTTCACCAGTATACATTTCATTGTATTTTTTTTATTGACTATTTATAAATTAAATGATGAAGTTTTAGCTTTAAAGGATGCTTCTTTAAGCTTGATAGATATGAGGTGGTCTTTATAATGATATGAAGGAGGAAGTAGATACATACAGATAACTGTACATTATTCTGGAAGCTTGAATTTCTAGTCAATGGCTGCAGTGGGCTTGTTCCATATGAATAGGGGTCATCTTCTGAATAATAATGATAATAGTTTATATAATAAAATGGTTGCTGCACTTCATTGCTGTGATTGCTACTGTACTGAAAACGTGGAAGAATTTCCCATATGGCATTATCTTCATTTCAGGTGATGCATCATGAAGTATAAATTGTTTCAATGTTACATCACAACCAATCAGTTGTATTTATGCTCACAATTATGATCTTGAATGTTCTCAGACTCAGTCTTGTCTAACAGACAGACAGCATGATAATATAAGTAGACACACTGTTTTGAACATTCAGGAGTGAGGACCTAGATAATCTACACAAAATAGTCTTCATCTCGCATTGAAGGAGAAAACCAGAAAATGCATGAAAGCAGGGACACTAATAGACCCAAAACCAGTAAAAGTTGCATTAGTTTTAGTGATTCTTGTTATTCCATCATGGTACCCTTTTGTGGTCACAGAACCAATGGATGCCTTGTGTTGCTCAGAGGATATCAGTAAAAGCAACAATCGGAGAGGAGGTCAGAGCTAATTTTTAGAAAGATGCAGTGCATAAGATCTAGATGAAGATTTATGCAGATGGTGCAAAATCAGAAAATGGATTGGTTGTGTTGCGTGTGAAAATGACGGACAAAACTATCAGATTGCACTTCACTCAGTACAGCAGAGATGACAGCTGTAGTCCAAGCTTTGGATCTGTCATGCTGCTCAAAACTCAAGGCCCTTGGAGCCTATAAATAATTGTAATTCAGTACATTCACTTGTTTGTTAGGCTCTTTAGTGGTTTTTCAGCATGCTTTTAAGTCAAACTCTGTATTTCTGTTGGATCCCAGGTCATGTTGGAATTTCGAGAAGTAGGGGAGGTTAACAAGTGAAAAATGCCACTCCCTAGTTTATATCAAACAAATTTAGTACTTGGGTGTAAAATAACCCTAAAGGTTGTATACTGGAAGGACGGGAAAACTGCTGGGGTTCTAAAATGCCACTCAATAGTTTATATCAAACAAATTTAGTACTTGGGTGTAAAATAACCCTAAAGGTTGTATACTGGAAGGACGGGAAAACTGCTGGGGTTCTTTCCCAGCTAGCAGTTTGAAATATTTTAGCACCAGAAGCAGCAGCATAAGTTGTCTCTCTTCCTCCTTCCACACTTTATAGAAGTGAAATTGTTTCAGGCTGAGGATTGAGCACAACTGCCTAACCCATTAGTATATTTTAGAAAGTAGAAGCCCCCAAGTGTGTTTACTATGAAGAGTTGTCAGTTTTAAATGATGCATACATTGCTGAACTCCTTTGTTTAGTAAAAGACAATTTTTTGGAGAGGGAATTACTTTTATGAGATATTCCCTAACTTATTTTTGTTTGGGTGAGAATAAAACCATTTCCCCATTATGTAAGAGTATTCCTCAGCATAAGCTGGAGTCAGTTGTCGAAACTGGGTAACAAGGTAGGTATTTGGAGGTAGGTGGATGAGTTGGAGGAATGGAAAGCAAGCATTTTTTCTCCATTTGCTATCTAGTACGGACATCTTGCTTTTGTCCTACCGACTGCATGTTGGAACCACCTCTAAAATGTATAAATCTTGGATTGTGTTTTTTCTCTGAAATATGGTTGTGTCAAAGCTGGACATCAGAGCTACATGGTTGCTTTATGTCCTCTGCCTTACTGGATCCCAACCAATTTTGTTCTTTTACGTAAAAGTAGGCTCTGCAGTCCTTATTTGCCTTACAAGTAGTGTCTGAACTGGTTCTCTCTGCAGTGGTAGAGGATTGGCAAGAAACTGAGGAAGACCAAGAAGTGTATAGCCATGTCATTTGAGGGGGGGAAAACTCCTTTGATACCACAAAATCTTTTCTGCTTATTTCTCCCAGACGTTCCCACCCACCTCTGCCCCTTTTATGCCTTCTCATGAGGCTTGGTCCGATGCAGGCATGTGTGCATAGTGACTAAGTCAGGTGTGCATGCTAAGCATTCTTCAGGTGAGACCTCAACATGGGCCTGAATACCATCACCTCCTATCTGCTTGTTGGATGCTCCTGGGATTACAGTCTACAGAGTGCTGGCATTCTATTAACATTGCCTGGTGAGGTAAGACCACTGGAACATTCTTCACCATAGCATAATAATGAAACAGACTCAGGTCTCTGATAGACTTATGGAAGAGACATACAGAATGCAAAACCCGTTAATTTTCCTTGGTTAGGTAAGACTGCTGGAACATTCTCCACCATAGCATGTTAGTTTAACAGAAGCAGGTCTCTGATAGACCTTAGGGATGCGCCACAGAAATATCACGGAAGATTTTGTTTGGTGAGGTAAGGCTACAGGAACATTTTCCATCATAGTGTATTAATAGACTCAAAAGTCTGATAGCCTAGGGGTGCATTACAGAAGACATTTCTTGGTGAGGTAAGACCATTGGAACATTCTTCACCATAGCATAATAATGAAACAGACTCAGGTCTCTGATAGACTTATGGAAGAGACATACAGAATGCAAAACCCGTTAATTTTCCTTGGTTAGGTAAGACTGTTGGAACATTCTCTACCATAGCATGTTAGTTTAACAGACGCAGGTCTCTGATAGACCTTAGGGATGCGCCACAGAAATATCACGGAAGATTTTGTTTGGCGAGGTAAGACTACAGAAACATTCTCCATCCTAGCATATTAATTAAAAGACTCGTGTCTGATAGGGTTGAAGGATGCATCACAGAAGACATTTCTTGGTGAGGTAAGACTACTGGAACATTATCCGCCATGTCATATTATTTTAACAGATGCAGGTCTCTGGTAGACCCTAGGGATGCATCACAGAAATATCACGGAAGATTTTGTTTGGCGAGGTAGGACTACAGAAACATTCTCCATCCTAGCATAAGTATTAAAAAGATTCTTGTCTAGTAGGCTTTAGGGATGCATCACAGAAGACATTTCTTGGAGAAGTAAGACTGTTGGAATGTGCTCCAACATAGCATGTTAATTTAACAGACCCAGAGCTCTGACAGACCTTAGGAATGCATCACAGAAATACCACGGAAGATTTTTTTTGGTAAGGTAAGACTACAGAAACATTCTCCATCCTAGCATATTAATTAGGCTCTAGGGATGCATCACAGAAGACATTTCTTGGTGAGGTAGGACTGTTGGAACGCCCTCCACCATAGCATATTAATTTAATAGATGCAGGTCTCTCATAGCCCATAGGGATGCATCACAGAAATATAAAGGAAGATTTTGTTTGGTGAGGTAAGACTACAGTAACATTCTCCATCCTAGCATATTATTTAAAAAGACTCTTGTCTGATAGGCTTTAGGATACATCACAGAAGACATTTCTTCGTGAGGTATGACTGCTGGAACATTCTCCTCCACAGCATATTAAACAGACGCAGGTCTCTGATAGAACTTAGGGATACATCATGGAAGATTGTTTGGTGAGGCAAGAATACAGGGACATTCTCCATATTAGCATATTAATAGATTCAAAAGTCTCTGACAGACTAGGCTTGCATCACAGAAGACAATTTTCTTGGCGAGGTAAGACAGCTGGAACATTCTCCACCATAGCATATTAATTTAACAGACGCAGATCTCTGATAGACCACAGGGATACCTCACGGAAGGTTTTGTTAGATGTGAGGTAGGACTACAGAAACATTCTATATCCTAGCATATTAATTAAAAAAAAAAGACTGATGTCTGATAGACTTCAGGGATGCACCACTGAAACATCACGGCATATACGCGTATGAGAATCACTACTCGGTGCGAGTCATTGTTTACATCCTGCCTGCTGCCACCTCACAGAACCCACGTTGCCAAGCTAAGCTGCTGGTAGCTGTGCTTCTTGTCTCTGACATACCTGCATTATTTATCAGCAGCCCTGGTTGTGAAATTACATTTCCATAGATGATTTTCTCCATACCAGAATTTGCCACATGGGAGGGCAAATTGTTTGTGGGGATCATTGGGTTTTCCTGGGCGACATACGTATGGGAGGAATACCTAGCGTACAGACAGGTAAAGTGAAATTGTCAATTCTTTCCGTAACTTCGGCTCGAGAAATGTGTTACGTTTATTTCTCGCCAAATTCGTTCGCCATAATAGGCTGTGGTGGGCCAAGCCTTTACAGCCCTTTGCTTTGTGATTTCGTGGCATCAGGGTTCCATTTGACATCAAAATTCAACCTGACTCGACAGCAGAATTATTTCCGATATTGCATCAGCTAATCGACATGACAAAGACGATGTTTTTGTCCATACTTGATAAATACCTGTGACTCTTTCTTGTGCTTTAGCAGGCGCTTATGAATTCATCTTTTTCGTTGACAGGTCCCAAGCTATTAGGCCAGCTATTGTTTGTGCAAGCCACATGTGTGTCCTTTCTGTAACCAAGGCTCTTGCCAAACATTTTTTTATATTTTCAGTTTACTGTTCATGTTAAAAAATGTGAAAATAGCCTTTGGCTTTTTTGATAGTTTTTTTATGTGCTTTTAATGATTTTTTTTATTGATTAGGACATCTTTGGTAAGCCACTCCACCCACCTGTATCTAATACTAACCTGACCTCCCCCCCCCACCCCAAGTCAGTTTTTTGGGGGATGGGTTAATGATTGAAAATGAGTAAAAAGTAAGGAAATATAGTAGCCTAACCTTCCTAACCTAACCTAACTTAGAATGCCAGATCATAACATAATTAATCTAACCCTTGAAATGTGGTTTCTCACTAGGATTTTCCCCCCCCCACTTTATCAGACATGGGAGGTTGTTATGGGTTAATCTGGCAATAACTATAAGAATTAATAACAAATTTGCCAGAATCACATAAAAAACTAATAGTAAAACTATATTTTAGGAGTTTTGGGATGAATGGCTTCATATGACAGCTGATAGGCTACACTGTTTCTTAGCTTCGGGATGAAGAAAACTGTCAGGTGATCAAAACTTTGAATAAGAAACTGCTTTTCAAAATGGAATGGAAGCATCATGATGCCACCATGTACATGTACCACAGGAACAAACAGACGATAGTGTACTGTACATGAAATAAAAATTCAAAAATACATGTGACACTGCACATACCTCACTGGCAGTATTGTCACAAGTTGTACAAAAACATTCACTGGAAATGGCACCACATTCGAAACAGTGAAAGGGGATAGCATAACTTATTAGAATGCGCTTTTGCTGTAAGTAATAACATTAAGTGCTGCATGTAAATACCATCAGATATAAGAACTCAAGTAGCCTATGAGATGGGTTTTTGGGAGGGGAAATCCAAATATGAGGGAATTGCAACTATGCAACAGGAATGGTCAGAAGTTAATGATAGGTGCCCAAATCAATATGTGGTGCATTTGTGTAATGTAATCAGTACCTGTAACCAAACCAATTATATGGAACGGAATGGCAAGGGCAGTTAGGCAAATATGATACATCATGACCTAACTTTCACAAACTTTACCCCCCTGGAACCCCCACCTCCTAACCTAACCTGACTTAGAGTAAAATAGAGTTGTGCTTCCTAACATAACTTGACTTAAGACAGCAGACTATCAGTGGGTCCCACCTGACCAGGGACAGGAGTCTTCACTTCCTTTGAACCCCCTCCCTCCTTATTGCAGTGTAATGGTTATTATTTATCTTTATTTGATGGTGTTGTTATGGTTATTTGAATGTTTGTTTAGTGAAAAAATGAGTGTGACTCCTCACCATTACGGTGACACCCTTTTTGTAACTGAAATCAGGAAGTTGAGCAAGGGTGGAAAACTTAGTGTTTTGAAAAAATATCTAGGAACTTTACTGTGAGAACTTGTGAAGATTTTATTTATGAAAAAATCACCTAATACACCATAAAATCACAAAAACACTACCTTGTGACATGTGTACAGCTCCTAAGATTTCTTAAGCAGTGTTCAAAAACTTATGGAAGACAACAATTGTAGATCGAAAAAATGTCTATTTTTTAGAAATGGATTTTTTCAATATATATGTTATTCCTTATTCACTGGCCTTCATATTCCGTAAGGAAAAATTCCAGAATTTCTTACTATTATTCAACCAGTGGTATTGTTGAATTCATTGCTGGCTGAGAAATTAATCACATATAAAACCTTAGAAAATTATCAAGTAAAGTATATCCTTATCACGATGTGTACTGCCACTGTTGGAATCCTTCTCTGACATTCTTATCTTTACTAAGGAAAGAGTAAATGTATTGTGCACATGCACAAAAATATATACGATGTTTTAAAGGAAAAAGTTTAACAAAAATTATCAGTGCTCTTGGAGTTTTAATTTATGATGTTAGGAAGTAGTTGTAGTCCACAACTGCTAATCATACCAGTTGCCACCATATGTGGCTAGAGTAAGAGGCTTTAATGATACCTTGAAGTGCTGCAAGTTAGCCGTAATTTACTTGTTTATTTCTTAGCTGCTGCTTATTTATCTTTTATATTTGTTAGGATTTTTTAATGATAAGTTTTTCATGGGTTTCTTTTTTGGGCAATTTTTTTAAAACATATTCTTCTTGTTCTATATGCATTTAGTATTATCCATCCTGTTCTATATGCTTACAGTATTATGAGTAGTGGCATTAGTAATTAATGATCAATTGTAATTTTCATTCCTGCAGTATTATGAATAATTATTGCACTTAGCTGTCCTTATGAAAATGCTTTTCTTCAGCTCTTTATTTTCAAAATTGCTTTTGTATTATTCATAGAATGTGTCCGAAGAGTAAAGAGTATTGGTGGTGTATTTTGTTACACTTGACGTAATTTGATGTTGAAGGATTTATTAACCCTCTTTTTCTCCAACAGCGCCGTGTCTACAGAGAAAAAGTAGATCCACCTGAGGAGCTGAAAGGCATAATGGAACGGTCTACGTATGAAAAAGCTCGTTCCTATGGTCTTGACAAAAGTTCTTTTGGACTAATTGAAGGAGCATTCAACCAAGTTCTTAGCACGGTGAGTCTAATAATTGGATATGAAATCATTATAGATGAGAAACTTCAAAATTTTATTGCAGGGCATTTTGAACTTTATGTTGAAGTGCTTACTGTAGTTATTTTTAACTCCTAGCAAAGTTTACATTCTGGTTGTATGGAGGAGTGTTACTGATTAAGTACAGTAATGAACAATATCCTAAGTACTGATTAAAACTTCTTTCTCAATCAGTGTACTGAAGAAAAATTTTTCCACTTGTGCTGAGGTTCTGTGGATTAGTAAAGTCATCAATCTCTCGTATTGATTTCTCATACCATTTTAGGATATTAAGTACAGTATACAGCAATTTGTACTTATATTAAGGTCTTTTGTATGACAGATCTCTTTTGCCATTCTTTTTTTAATGAAAAGTTTCCATACTTCAATGAAATTAAGAGTTATGTTTTCTCTCCAGGGTGTGATGGTGTGTGGAGGCATCCCTGCACTTTGGTCTTTGTCAGGGACTATATTGGAGTGGCTGGGGTTTAGTACAGAATCAGAAATTGCACAAACAGTAGTTTTTGTAAGTGCTGGGTCCTTAATCAGCACTATAATTGGTCTACCATGGGCTGCTTATTTTACATTTAAGGTGGAGCAGAAACATGGCTTCAATAAGCAGGTAAGATGGAAATTTGTTGTTTAATGATATCCTTGATTTAGGGTGACACACGATGAGTAAAGTGTTATGTGTAATAATAGAGATGTAATAGTTATTTTCTAAAAATTTATATACTGAGGTGTAAAAGAAAATGCTTCCATAATATAAAGTATATTTTACATACGAACCCTTCCATTGTAGACCCCTCATTCATGTTTGAATGTCCTCAGACTTGTGAATTGTTGAAATCTTGTTCACAGAAGAATCAGAGTACAGTATGTTGATTAATATACCCCCTTGACTATCATTAGGGAGTAACTATTCACCTCACTGTTTTGCATAACAAGTCTGTAACTCAGCATATTTTTCCTACTGTGTAATAAGACAAAACACAATTCTTGAAGCATATTATATTTAAACATTGAACTTTGGACAAATAACCCTGAATGCTGTGAATTGTTACTGATTTGTTAGCAAAAATGTTTTGTCACTGCAGTCATCTTGATAAATCATTGTTTTTTACTTTTATACAGTGCATTTTATGTACAGTATTTTCTTACTGTAACATAAAAATGTTTCCAAATACATATTCTACTGCTTCAAACAAAAATATTATCAGATGCTTATCCTATTGCTACCCTGGACACAAGACACACTTTTCTCTCATCTATAAATGTCAGGTCACCAATTTTGAACGATGCCACGATTGTGTCTTTTTGGGTTCTACTGTCGTTTTTTCATGGGTATGAAAGTTAAAGAATGTAAGGCTGTACAGAATTAAGTGCTATAACTATCATACTGATTGCATTATTTATTTATTTAATTTTTTACTTTCCAGACACCAGGTTTCTTCATTAAAGACAAAATCAAGAAGTTCTTCATAGGTCAGCTTGTGTCTGCACCAGTTGTTTGTGGCCTTGTATATATCATCAAGGTAAGAATCTGTTTTTATTCACTCTATAGCAAGAAACTGAATGAATTTGTGTCCTTTTGTAATATTTTTGTTCTCTATTTTTTTTTTTTTTTTTTTTTTTTTCACATAACCAAACATAGAATCATCACTACGCCATGAAAATGTTCAGTTTTCTCTCGGTTGATTAAGGACGAGCATACCGATCAGGTACAAAAATTGCAAAGGAGTCAGATTGGACATTCAATAGCTGTATGGAATTTTGAGTCTGTAGCTTCTCCCATTAGTTTGGTTTCAGGTAGAATTATTGCTATTTTTTCTTGCTTGTTGCAGTCTTCAGTTGCTAAGGTTGCCATGAATGTCAAAGTTTGGTCATCTGTAATAACATGATTTTTAAATTGTTTGTGTTGTCCACTATCACATTGTGCCTTCTGAAATAACCCACGGAATTGCATTGACATCTGTTGCCTCTGCAAGCACAAAAATGTCTACTGTCAGTTGTCATAGTATTTTAAATATTGTGCTTGCCTTTTGAGTTGGGGTTCATCACCAATAGCCAGACAAATAGCTCGAGGCCTAAGAAATCAGCCTTAACTTGACAGCTGGTGTCTTGCTACCTTTACTGTGACATCCAAGTTCCTACCGTTAGTTTAGTCGATGTGCTCTTCAACTGTGACTCGGTGCATCTGTGAACATTTTTATCTCCATGGAGAGAGGGACAAGCAGATCATCTAAAAGTGACTGGGGTCCTCCCACCACTTCAGGAGCTTCAAGCAAGACATTGGATAAGGTTTTAACTGGGTAGCTTGTCTCACTGATGTCATAAGACGTATGGAAGATGGTAGTTAGGGAAACGGTGATGGGAGGCAGTCAGGAGTTAGTGGTGGTGACAAAAGGTTGTGAGCGGTCTCGTTTGTGGTTTGTTGGTCGGTTCGTAAATCTTTCTTTTGTTTGTTGGGGTCGTGAGCTGGCTTGGGCGAGCAGTGCAACAGGAACAGGTGTGTAAATCATGTAATCGTTGCATATTGGTTGGGCTGGGTGTTTATTCAGGAGCTTCAGTATCTCCTCAGTAGAGAGCCAGGAATGATCAGTGTTATCTTGTATGATTAAGATTCCTCTTTTTCAACACTGTCTTTCCATTTGAGCACTATTTTTAAAAAAATGATGCAGCATACACTGCTCTGTCTTAGCCATGAGGTTTATTTTCTTTAGACACTTTGAGGAAGAAGGGGAGACAAATTACTATAGTAATCTTGGATGCTATACAAGACATCCCCTAGTAATTACCCATTCAGTTACATTTGTTCATACCAATCAAATGGTCTGTCGTGGTTTCTTGGTCAGTCTGTCAGGTCTCTTTAGCAAAGGAAGGACTTGAATTCTCATTCCTAGTTCTGTTGCAACAACCCCCATTCAGACTGAACTTCATTTAGGTTTGATGTAGGATCCCAACCTTCTGGCTTATTCCCTCACTTCTACAAGAAACACTTACAGACCCCTGGCTCTTGCTCCTTGGCTGTATGGTGTTTCTTGCAATGTTGTTGCTTTTCCAACTCCCTAGGCTTGCATCCCATCTAAGGTACATGGTTAAGTTTATATTGAAGAAGACCACATGAGACATTGGGGCTTTTCCATTACTTTGTGGTCTTATAAATAAGACAGCCCAGCCATGCTCTTGCTGGTTAGATGGTTGCAGTTGAGCTACGTAACTGAGCACATATCGGAAGAGTTAGGTATTTCGTTGGTTATAAGGAAATAAGTAAAAAAAAAAAAAAATAAGTTCAAGGGGAGCTGATAATAGTGCTGCAAACTTAACAAAAAGTGAAGAAGGTGATCATTGTGTACTTGATAGTCCATGTGAAGCATGTGCTGTGAGACTGCCATTCTTCTGTTTGCAAGGCAAATGACTTGTCTTTTCATATTTGAAGGATATGAATTTGGGTCTATACATGCTTAATGGATTTGTGATAAAACATTCATGTGTTTCCTGTACCTTACAGTACCCTGCATAATTTTTACTATTGAAGTGGGAAAGGTAATGTTATTTTAATTTTTATTTTTTATGTTCAGATGACTCTAAACTTGTATGAACTTCTCTATCTTTTCCATCAGGCTGGAGGTGATTACTTCTTTGTGTATTTATGGGGCTTTACAATGGCTGTTGTTATGTTCTTGATGACTGTCTACCCAGATTACATAGCTCCACTTTTTGACAAGTATGAACCATTAGCAGAAGGTGACTTGAAGACAAGAATTGAAAGGCTAGCAGCTGAAATACAGTTCCCTCTAACAAAACTGTATGTAGTAGAGGGTAAGTTATGTTATTTATCTGTTTCTATGTATTGATTGTAAAGTATGTATAAAACTGAAACTTTGCAACCACATACTTGGGATGCTTAGATATGCAATGGCATTGACTTTTCCTGATGGGTGGCATGATTCATTGTAGATTTTAAAAGGAAACATCATTTCACAGACACTCTATCTGCAATCTTGCACCTCTATTGATATTCTCTTTCTTCTATCTTACTTGTCACCCTCTCCTAATAATTGTTTCATAGTGCAACTGCTACGTTTTTTCTCGATACACCTTTAAAACGTTTTTAATCTCAATTTCCCTATCAACACTGATGACCAAGTTAATGTTTCTTAGATAAAAATTGCCTCAAATTAGTTGGGTGGTGCCATGGTCTTACTTCATTTGAATGGGATCTCTCACTCCCAAGGTTACGAGTCTCAAGATGTCCTTGGTAAGCCCTTGACTGTTCTCAGGTGGTACCAGTAAAGGGGGTGTGTCCTTTACACATGAAATATTTTTTTTAAACAAATGTGCACTAAAAGGGTAGGCATATTTTTGTGTGTGTTTATTTGTTATTCAAGCATCATTTTGATAGTCAAGTTATGCATTGGTTCTGTTCAAGAGTATTTTCATGGTTTGTTTTCTTTGCACAGGGTCTAAGCGTTCAGCTCACAGCAATGCATACTTTTATGGCTTCTACAAAAATAAGAGAATAGTCTTGTATGATACGTTACTTGAAGAGTATACTCCTCTCAATAAAGCAAAGGAAGATGACAAAGAAAAGGCAGAAGAAGAAAAAAAGGGAGATGGGAATGATAAGGCAGAAGATAAAAAGAAAAAAGGGTGTAACACAGAGGAAGTTCTTGCAGTGCTTGGGCATGAGTTGGGTCACTGGAAATTGAACCATGTTCTCAAAGGAATCGTTATATCTCAGGTAAGCTCGTGAGTTGATTTTCCTGACGTTTTTACCATAAAATGGTTTAATTTTAGACTATTAACTCTTTAACTGTTTGATATGTATATGTACGTAGTGTATATTCTTTTCCTGCTCCATCAAGTACGTATATATACAGTCACCTTGCGAATAATGGTAGGGTTACATTCCTTAAGATGCCATGTAATTTAAAACCATGTTATTTAAATGTCATTTTCCCATAAGAAACAATATAAATAAGGGGAATGTTTTGTTACTAGACTCTTGAGAGTTAGCCTATGTTGAGGGTTACAGTACTAAGCATTTTACTTTGTTGCAGGTCAATCTGTTCCTAGTATTTGCAGTTTTCGGTTCATTGTACAAATACTCACCACTTTATCGTACCTTTGGGTTCCACCACAGTCAGCCAGCATTCATTGGTCTAATAATTGTGATGCAGTTTGTATTTGCACCTTATAATGAGGTAAGAATTGTGATATTTTTGTTTGTATCATTTTAGCAAAGAAAAAGACAGAATCACATGATTTTGTTTGAGCCATTATGAGAAAAAAGCCCCTTACAGTACCTGTAACTTTACTCTAGAAGTCACCACAAGGTATATTAATATATACTTCCTAGTTTATTCGTTAAAATTAGAAGAATATGCCTGTGATTTTCAAATCTCTTTAATTGTCTAATCCTGCTATACTTATCTAGGGAGGCAAATAGATAACGAATTGCTCCAAGGGGATGCTTGTCATGCCTTGGCAAAATTTTCTTGCTTTAGACTGACGTTTTGCATTGCTTACTTTACTCTTTACCTTTTCACCTCAAGTGTGCTATTTTAGAGAGAGTTGAATTGTATTCCTCATATATCTCCTTCAAGAATGGTGGCCAGTGCCTAACATGCACTTGATTTTGTTCAGCACAAACTAAATATATGAAAGAATAATTTACTCCTTTGACTGGAGCAGAATAGATGTTACAAAAATTTAACAGAAGCACTAACCTCTTCTCAAACTTAGACCAACCTGTGCATAAGCAAGGTGAAATTTTGTATTTACGGAACATTAGAATTGTATTAATTGTTTTTCTTCTCAGATTTTGCAGTTTCTCCTGACAATGTTCAGTCGATACAATGAATTCCAAGCCGATGCTTTTGCAAAGAAATTAGGCCATGCAACCAATCTGAAATCTGCACTCATCAAGCTTAATGAAGACAACCTTGGTTTCCCAGTTTATGATCATCTGTACTCTGCCTGGCATCATTCCCATCCACCCATTTTAGAGAGGATCAATGTTTTGGAGAAAGATGACAAGAAGGAACAGTAAATATTCAGCTGTACTTATCTTTTTGCCTCTATTTAGTTTTTATAAAAGGACACTAAATGTATTTTAAGCATTTTTTTAAAGTTGGTAAAATATGCACATAAAATGTGAAGCTAGTATGGAAACGCAAAGCACAACTACCGTTTCAGCCTCTGCATTAGTGGTTGGTGACAGTTAGAGAATTATAATAAAAAACAGCGGCATTGGTGGGTACAAGATGACTGAAAGGGTGCATACAGTTGCATCATGCTCGCAATTCATGGCCTATAGGCCACAAATGACATCAACCTCATTTGGGTAGAGAAATTTTCAAATATATAGTATAGAATAGATAGAATTGGTAAAATTTTTTCATTAAAAAACTGACTCAGCATTATGGTAACACTTGGTGTTAACTGGTTGCTGATGCACTATATGGCATATTCTCCTTAATGTACATGATGACTGCTTACAAAGGCCCAAATCAGTGGAAAGGGCGTACATTGTGCTTGCCGTTAATACTTCACAAAAATTTTAATGTAATAGCACTTGTCACAGATGTTTTTCCCCATTACTTGTTCACCACAAACAAATCAGATTTCTTGTAGGCCTTCTAACAAAAGAGACCATCATCAGGGTCAGTGTAGAAGAGGGGATATTAAGTAGGTAAGATGTATTGGTGTTTAAGTTGTGTGTAACAATATGAGATTTTAACTGTTTTAAAAGTTTTTCTGATGAGAATCTATACAAACAGAAAACCAAACCAAGTTTTTATTACATCCAAAACCTCTTTGTTTTTTGTGATTATTATAATTGTTAATCAGAAGGGACTTCAATTAAATTGTCATTTACTGTTTGATTCATGCTCCAGGTGCAGCTTAATGATTTTTAACATTAAAATTTATCAGCTGTGATTAATGTAAAATTACTACCTAGTCACAAAATGATTTAATAGGATTATGTCTGCTTTTAAAGCAAGCAGTTGTGTGTTTTGTAGATAAACCTTGTATTGACAGGTTTTGTCTCAGATTGAAGAAGTAATCAGGTGTAGGAAAGGGAAGTAAGTTTTTTCTGCTTAGTGGAAAGAGATCAATGTGATAGTTTTCATTTACTATCTTATTATTTTATACAGTTATTGTTTAGGAAGGTGTTGATGGGACAGCTTTAAAAATAGGAAAGAACTTACATGCTTATGATCATGTTTTGTTTCAAAGCCAATTTAAGAATTGGAACAATTGAGGCTTCATTCTCAAATAAAGTTACTTCACACTTATGAGTTTTGTAATCTGGTGTAATTTCTTTGGCCATGGCAGTGAGTGGCTTGACAAAAGTGTTGGTTATCCTAGTTTAAAAGATGTTTATTTCATTAAAACTAGTATGTTTTATAGGTGACTTCTCATTATTGAGTCAAGAGTTGTAATGAATTTAATTACTTTTTATTACTCTGGGACTTGAAATAGAAAAGATATTTGATTTGAATGGTTATTATTAAAAATACCTTCAGTTGTGAAATGTAACATGCCTGTAAAAATTCCAGTTACCCAAAAAAACTTGTTTTTCGATTCTTTGTAATTGATTTATTTATGAAATTCTCAGATTCACCCAAGATTAATAAAAAAAAAAAAAAATGTAACAGCAAAGTAATATTTTAAGGGACCTCTAGTTAGAGGGTTGCCTGTCACACTAGTTGGCAAAGTGGAGCAACAAGGAGCGTTAGTACTCCAGTACAGGTACAGGCTTGCATTCAAGGACATCCATCCTACTCTCCAGATTCATGGAAATCTCAGGCCTTGTTGGTTGAAGTGGAAGTGATGATAGACAAAGGTACTGTATAAGTCGCAGATGGTCGTTGAAGTGGTGAGAGGAAGGCGAATGAAGGCCCACCCCTTGTCTCCACCAGTTAACTACCTTGTTACCAAGATTCAACAACCATTCCAGCTTGTGCTGAAGGATACTCCATGTATGAAAGACTTTAGTTTGTATACCTAGGAAAAGTTTTGTATTCTTTTTTTCCCCATCATATCACAACTGTCCATGGACATGCATAGTGTCTAGAGCTTCTTGCTGTAAAAACATAGGAAAATTCAAAGGAACAAGGGAGGAAGTGACCACGAGCTTCATCACCCCATCCTCACTCTGCTTACATCTCCCTCAACAGCAGCGATTTTGACAAGAGCACAGAAAAGAAAAAATCTTGTGTTAGTGAAGTGTCCGGTAAAGAGTCGACTATAAAAAAAAAAAAGTTTGTGAAAGTAGAACTTGAAAGTGAAATGGTAGAAAATATGTAAGGAATGTGCTGGACTGAAAGGGAAGCTTATAATCAAGTGTATTTATCATTAAGTACATTGAGTTATAATTTATGATGACAAAAGAAAATACCTGTTACCCAATAACTTTTTATTAGTATGCATTGATGATACTGGGGCAGGATATGCAGGTGTTGATAGATTTGTATCATTTTTAGATTAGGCCGAAAGTAATTTCTCAGGAAAAGTTTCTGAAGGTATGCTAATTAATGTATATAACAAAGGAAGCTAAAGTTTATTGTAAAGCTCTTTTATATCTAAGCAGGAAGAAAGTGCATGATCTCTTTACAAATGCAACCTGGTCATGAGTGAGTAATTGATGTTGTGATGTTTGACATGTCTTGGCATAAAATAGGATTCAGTTCAAACTTGGTTATTGTGAAAAAAGTTTGAGTAAATATGCTCAAAGTGTAATGAGAAAGCATCACTTGAAAAAAGGAAAATTATAGAAGAGGAATATCAGAAGTGGCAAGAGGACCATGCGCTGTACGAGTATGTGACACTCGTGAAGGATCTTCCAGGGCAATGGAGCCTGCAGCTGCAATTAGTATTTGTTGTAGATCTCAAGAGCATAATATGTGATATGATCTTGTATCAGATGGTGACAGTTCTTCATTTGCAACCTCAGTGGTGCCACTGGCCCACAAACTACACTAGACTGTGCCAGAGCCATGTTCACAAGCACTTGTTCAATGGACTGAATAGACTGAGTGAATCACATGACACTTAAGTGACTCAGAAAGGGAAAAGATAAAAGTTGTCTAGGTATACAGGTAAAAATAAACTTAAAGTGTCTGTGCTTGAACACCTGTCATGGTTGCCATGAAGAAAATATAGGGAAGGTCATTGAGGAAATGAGAAATGATGTAATGTCTCCGTTTTAACAGTGCTCTTTGACTGACGGATGGATCCAAGAATGATCTATGCCCTAACAGTGAAAATAGCTGGTTCTTTTAAAACAGTGGCATAGCTCAAGGAATATCAACTTCTCACAAAACTATGAAGTTTGCTTCAGACTGAAGCTGTATCAGCTAAAGGAATTGAGATGCCTACAAATGTTTGACCCCCGAACAATGATGGAGCTTTGCATGACAGGGCTTGCACAAAAATGTTATGACCGCCATCATGCATTCATATGGAGTACTGTTTATCTTAAATATAATGCAACCAAATGTCAACTTTGGGTATCCTGCAAGTGACCTATTCCCAGTTTTAGGAATTATCAAAAGCCTGCTAAAATTTCCTCAAGAGACAAAAAATGTGTCACTTATAAAAGGAAAATGAGGAACGAGTTGAGAGAGACCTTGCAGTCCTGGAAGATTCTGCTGGCATAAAAAATCTCAATTTTCTCAAATGTAAGTTTTTCCCTTGAAATTATTACACCTCTTACTTTTTAAACTACTTAGATGAGTTTACTCTCATTTTAAAGTTCTTTAAAATTTCTGTAAATGGCTCAGCATAGATTTTTAGAGTAGGGTAAAATAAGAATTTTAAACATTTGTTAATGATTTTTTAGTTGTCTTGATTTTTGTAGTTTTTCTAAAATTTACATATCTAATAATTAAGTTTTATTAAGAGTTTAATGATCTTTATTGTGTAGATAACAGAATTATTCATAGTTAAGTGGGTTTGTCAGAGTTATTCTGTGTCAAATAGATTTGTTGGTGAAAGCACTTGAAATATATTACAACTTTTCTACATTTCTAAGTTTTATTTTTTTTTTCACTTGACATTTCCACACTTCCTACATGCATAATTAGGTATCTTAAGAGTATACTT
The DNA here is from genome assembly GCF_040412425.1 of Macrobrachium rosenbergii. Classification (NCBI taxonomy): domain Eukaryota; kingdom Metazoa; phylum Arthropoda; class Malacostraca; order Decapoda; family Palaemonidae; genus Macrobrachium; species Macrobrachium rosenbergii. The sequence continues at coordinate 78,295,968 of NC_089796.1, forward strand.
TCATAACTTTCCAGATTTTGTAAATTCAGTATTTCATTTTCAGTCCAAAAAATATCTGTAGGTCCCTTGAAAGTAACATCATTAGCATTACAGTCGTACCCCAGTATCCAGTGATCCACTTAACCCATGGTTGGGTGTGTTGGAAAAAATTTAAATTACACCCCATACCAGCAAGTGAAACCATGATCAAGCTTCTACCCAAACATAACCCTTTGTCTCCAGTTACTCATCACAGCTTTACACTCTGTGAGTAGCCTTTTTCTGTGGTGTATCTCCTTTAAAGTTTTTACTTTCTATCTTTCTTTGTTGAAGAGAAGCCTTAGTCAACCCGTGCAATGGCTCCAAAGCGTGCAAGAAGTGTTTCCAGTGGCAGCAAGAGCAAACCCCCAATGGCCCATGATATGCCTACTTTGAAATTGTTGGAAATGGTTTGAATAGAAGAAAAATGTTAAGCTGGGATCTTCAGGGAATTAAACAAGAATGAATCATCAGATTGTGAAATGCACGCAAAGGGAAAGCATGCAAGAAAGGTTTGCTACTGCACAGCAAGTGCAAAAGTGAGTTCATAAGTGAGGGATAAAGCGTTTGGTAAAACAGAAAAAGCTTTAAGCATGTGCATGGAAGACAACAAAACGTGAGTTCATGTCGATGGAAAGATTGCACGACAGAAGGCCTTAAGCCTTTGTAAGCAATTTGGTGAGCAGCTATTGATGCCAACGTCATGGACTGCTGGAACACATTCGCCACGGCTGATGCATTAACATTTATCTGGGAAGCAATGAATGAACTGAAACCAGAAATGGTGGATCTGTGGAGTGAGGCTGTGAATGACTTCAAAAGGCTTCTTGGGTATTGAGTGAGGTGCAGAGGACCATTGATTTGACAAGACAATTTGGTGGAAATGGAATGGAGGACATGATTGACGAAAATGTCGTTGAACATCTTGAAGAGGATAGTGAGTTGATCAGTGAGGAATTGGAAGCTATCATTTGTCTTCTATATCAGAGGAGGAAGAGGAATCAGTGAGTGCAGTTTAACCACCAAAGTGGACCCTGGAAAAAATGAGTGAAATGTTTAGCATAACTCAAAATGCTAAAGATGAAATAGAGGATTACAATCCTTCTAGGGAACACAGTATCAAAGTGACCCATTTGATATCTGAGAAAATGATACCACTACAGAATGCGTATGATATACTCAAGAGACAAAGAAAACAATTTGTTCCAAAATGATGAAAAAAAAAAAAAAATTGTCCACTAGAGAAAATCTTCAGCCTTCCACTTTATCTTCCCCTGAGGTCAACATCTGCCGCCATTCTCTTCTCATGGGTCTACTATGCCTTGTCCAACTCAGATGACACATCTGGTATTTTGTTGATTTTAGAAAATCAATAGTTTGAATGCATCCACAGTGCCTATGCTATCATTCATCTTTGTTTCACTGAAAATTACCATTGCATAAAGGAGGAAGCATAAGTACTGTAAGTACTCAGAGTAAGCTATTTAGTATTTTTCCCATATAATCTTCAGCGTTTTCATTTGACTATTAGGCTATCACATCAGAAAGAATTAATTAGTTTAAATTTTCTTATTTATACTGTACTCTTAGAAACACTGCAGCCATAATTTTTTGAATTCTTTGTCATGTATATCCAATAATAGATAATTTTTTGAATTCTTTGTCATGTATATCCAATAATAGTCATTACAAGAGTCATCGGTTTATATGGGCATGAACGGGTTGACTAATGAGCATTTAGCACTAGGCAAATAATCATAAAAGTTCAAATACGTTAGTTTTAAAATCTTGTTTTTCTTATTTTTATAGTGAATAAGAAAGTGTCCATAATTTTTTATTAGATAATTTGTCATATACAGTATAACAATAATGATTAAACAATAATGATTGCTATAAGAAGGTTTATATGGGCATAGACAGTATGTTTATATGATCGGCATGCATACTGCACTCTTTTCTATAAAGTTTTCATAATTATCTGTGGATTCAGGGATCTTGTGGGGGTCTTGTAATGTATCAACCGCAGATAACAAGCCCCACTGCAGTTCTATTCAACCAACATTTGTTCCTCTTCTCCTCTGCACTTCGAGTTGATAAGCTCTCTTCGTATCTGAAAAAAAAAGGACAAGTTAAATCCATGCACAGAACATTATGTTTTCAAGAAAACAACAAATTGGTTGAAAGATAGCACTTACATCTTCACCACAAACCCATCACTCATAGTCAGGCAGTTAACATTGGTCTTTAACTGTTGCTTAACCCTTTTTTGTACTGTAATTGAAACAAACAAGATTTTGGAATATTAAGTGTTTTAATACTAAATCTGCATATGCTTTTCTTATATTTGGTCTGAGATCCATATTAATAACCACGTCTTTATCAACAGAAATATCTCCCTTTTCAAATGAGGTCACAGACAAGCAATCATGTAAGGACCACAGAGTCAGTCAAACTCCTAGCAGCCAAGCCAGCAAACTTGCTCATTCTGCATAATAGTTATATGACCTGCTTGAAGGAGCAGCTCCTGCTTCCAGGTCCCAGCCACCAACAATTTCCATTTCCAGGTGGGCTGATCTCGGTGATGAAGTAGGCAGAAGTGTATGTGTAGGGTATACTGAAGGGGTGTTGAGTATGGCCAGTGACTTAGTCATCCTGAAACGACACAAGCCGTCTTCATTATCCGTAACTAAAGTAGACCCCAGCAGTAATGACAGGCATTATGCTCCGATAACTATAGAAACCAAGACTGCTCTGGAGTGAGCACTCTTGCCATCATAACACTACTTCACAGGAGGAGTGTAGTCAGAATTACATGGACCTAACTGAGTCTTCAGTGCTGAGCATTCCAGGCCAAGGATAACAACAATAGCAGTGTTTAACTGTTAGCAGCATTAGCAGTGCCTGGATTGAAATGGCAATTATGGGCATATGTGCAACAGTGATCTTGCCTCAACTCAGGAGTGTAGCTGGAGAGACCAAAGTAGCAAGCCTCATAGCTGAAGGAACACAAAATTAGCAACTGAATAGGTGCAAGCAGCCAAGACACACCTCTGACTTGGAAAGCATTGCATTCAGCAACTTGGTGAAATCAGCAGCTGCAATCATGGGAATTCAAAGAAAGGTTTGACTTCATACTCATAGCAACTGACAGCGAATAAAGGCCCTTCCATCAATGAGCACAAGGTTTCCTTTAAGAGTAAGATCACCCACAATGAAAATTAGCAAAGTACCTACAGCTCAAGATAGGATATCCAATATTCTGACTTGTCGTCGAGAAATGTAACACCCAGCAAAGGATATGATAAGCAGATTTCCAGTCCACCCTTTCTTAGCTCTGCCAGACCATCAGTTACATTAGTTTTATGTTATTCAGGACTGGTTTACTGGTGTATTATCCTTTATCTGCTACTGAGGCATAGTCTTATTCACTCATTCTCAGTTAACTTCAACGCAGTAGAGGTCATGTACCCCCACTGTGGAGAGTGATGCAGCCCAGATACTTTCTTCATGAGTCAAGACTTTGGTGAATTGGCAGGAATGGTCCTTATGGATGACCAAGATGATGGTGTCTCTTGGTTGCAATCTGATGCTGAACATTTGAATGATGCTCTGGCAATGCTGAACATTTGAATGATGCTCTGTCTCCAGGCCAATGTGGTCTAGGAACTCTTCAGCAAGTTGGACTTGACAGTAACCAGGGTAGCCATTAGATGCCTGGGGGAACCAACAGCCTAACCAGTCACATTACGAGAAAGTCAGACAGGCAGCAGAGAACACCAAGACTTCTCCCCCGCTTCCCATCTATCAAGATGACTCCAGCAGTGCTAAAAGGAAGTGAAAGGCAATGCTACTGCATTGCCCCCATAACATCTGTCAGTGTGGGGCTTGAGTACTTCCTGTAGGTTTTAATACCTTAGCTCAGGACTGTGTTGGGTTCTTGGTAGTGACCAATGATGTGAGGAGGATGCTGTAGAAATGAGCAATATCTAAGCAGTCCAGGCCATCCCCAAACTGGAGTACAGCATTTATACTTCCTAAGCTGCTGGGTAAAGCTTTAGAGAACACTATACAGTATAGTGTGAGCCTGAACTGCAGTGATGTGGCAACCAGTTCCAGGAAGGCTTCTACCCACACCAGCTACAAAGCCTCATTTGTCATTTGTGTGAAGGGACCACAACAAAAGGAAGATGCTAATAGCAAGCCTTGCTATTAGCACTGTGACCACGGCAGTCCTAACCATTCACACATTTAAATCTGGGCTAAGGGTTTGGAAATAATATTTATGATCTAAATCTAAGAAGCTCTAAATGCAAAATACCTATCTGGTACTGAAAGAACCAGGTGTTTCATTCATTCTACTATTATACCCACAGAATATTATACTGACCTCAGGAGTTATAGTGTGGTGTGTGTGGAACCTAACAACATCTAAGAGTGCCTGCTTCTGGTCAGGACTCATATCCTCTTTGTAACGCTGGACAAAAGTTAGCAGAGATTGGTGCCATAAGACAGGCAACTCTCGTCGATCATTCTCAAACCTGAAGAAATTTCAATGAAATGAGCATGAGATCATGAAACAACTCCAATACAGTTAAGGTTAAATTAGTAGTTTCATAAATTCATCCCCATTCCACCAAATATATTCTGGAAGTAAAATCAAATTATTACAACATAAAACACAAGCTATCAAATTAAGCACCAACAGCATATTAGAAAGATAACATGTATGATTAAAAAAGTCTGATAAATTTTGCCTTTATAAAAGATCAGGCAACATTCCAGTAATTTAATTGTGGAATGACTCACAGGTTACTGTTTGAGGATAACATTTTCATCCATAGAAGACATTATACTATAAGCATAATAAATCTATGGTCTACACATGCTCCTAATGTGGCACCATATTACTACAGTGCCATTAACCCTTCAATCAGGGGGTCCAGCAGGACTACTATGAAACATGCTAGGTTCTGGTTTACTGCTAACGGGCTTACTTAAAACTCCTGTAATGCTTTAAATTTTAAATGATATAATGCTTTAAATTTTAAATGATATAATGCTGATTTTGTTCCCATTTATAATTTATATAAATATAAACTACAAAAATAAACATGTGTTGCAGTTAGCTGAGGAAAGAAATTACTTAAAAGAATTTGAGATTTAGGATGGACTGGAAACGAAAATTTTAAAAATTCTGTTGGTTGCAGGCTACGGAAAGACAATTTTAGCTGAGTACTGGGGCACTTTCAGCCATGAAGAGTATAAAACAGGCCCAAAAAAAAAAAAAAAAAGCCAAAGTGGTTGGACAGCAATATAAATAATGCATTAATGAATCATGGAAAGCCAAGCACTGAGGAACTGTCAGCTAACCAGTGTTTAAGATAATGAATGAAGTTGGAATGGCTGGACAGCAACATAAAGAGAGCTGAGAGACAGATGACTAAATTAAAAACTGATATGCCTCAAGAAAGCAAGACCAGAAATACCAAATCACAAAAGTTTAAGAATCAAACAAATAAAAACTAGACTCAAGCAGCTAAAGTAAAACCAGTCACACCAACGAAAGCATAAACAAATTCACTTGTGTTATATTTTTTATGACGAAGTAAAAACCCACAATGACTGAAAAAAGCATATTACAAAATCATCAAAGATTGAAACAATGAAAGGAGCTATTAAAAAGAGCATCACTACACAATCTCGGTGAAAATACAGCAGATTTTTTAAAAATTAAGAGAATTTAACATGTACAAGGACAATCAGCCACACTGAAACATTGCTTTTTTGTTCAAGTGACCACTGGCACTTGCACTTTCTACTGAAAAATAACTAAAAATATAATGGAGTCTTCATATAATGAACTACTACTCTAAGTCACCAACATATAATTTCACAAAAATGACACCTCACCTACATTACAAGCTGTACAAGAACAACATCTATACTGTGTGCACACTAAAAATTAATATGCCCTAAAATCAAATCCTAAAGGAGAACCAAAATAAACTCAAACTTACTTGATGTAATGGTAAACACAAGCATCAACTACTCTGTACGGCAACGCATATTTCTTATCAAAGAATATTCTCAAGAAAATTGAGTTTGCACCGCTGTAATCCATTTCAGCAATCTTTAAAATTGCTGCAGCTGAATGGAGTATTGGTATGTGAATTTTGGCAATTACTGACCCAATGATGATTGCTTCTCTTAAAGTGCAGTTGCCAGACTGTAATAAGAATAAAGGTAAGAACAATTAAAGCTGCAAAATGGAAACACAAAGACACATGCTCTTACTTTATCATGAATAGTAGACAAACCGTAATCCTCTACAATCTGTATAATTTGGTTGTTGCTAATGATGAAAATTTAGATCTAAGGAGTTTCAAAAAATCATTTATTTCATTTATAAGGCACATACAATTTACTTTGCTACAATTCACACATCAAAATCATTATTAATATAAACTTTCTAAAACCCTATACTGTACTATGATAAACATTCGCACTAGAAAGTACACTAACAATGAAAAATGTATAATGAAAATTTTAAGAAATTTGCATTTTAACACCAACAAAAGAATCGACTACATTTTCAGGAAGTTATTAAATTAGTGAACATTAAAATATATTTTGACATGTGATTGGCAAAACCATTTTCCAAATGTTTTTGTTCTGTAGAAATAGCTGTGCATATTCCCAATGCCACTTTCTCAGTTTTGTCCTGTACTAACAGCTATACAATTCTGTGCATGTTCTTGGTAGGACAGGGCTCATATGACAAAGAATAAAAAAAAATTACTGAAAATATAAAAAGAATCCCCCCTAGCTAGTGTTAGTTAGCTTTAGCCTACAGTGTACTTTGCCTAAATTTTAAAAAGGTCCCTCTGTACATAGGTCACTTTGATAAGTCTAGCCTAATCTAATCTACCAAAAATGGAACTCGAATAATTGAACTTCCTGTAAACATAAACTGTATGTCTGTTGGTAATAAATGCCTATTTCTTTTAAGTGCCTTACCATAATAATCCTTAATTCCTCTTCTGTTACTGATTTTGAAATTAATACATGTTACACTATATCACAGTATTTCAAATGTTTACAGCTAAAATTATATAAATTATCTTTAGTCAGTTGCCAAATTGCGGCTAATCCGGATGAAGGTATGGTATATTGGTGGTCAGGATGAAGCGTCCTCCTCCTCCACCTCCACCACCTCATTTGTTGAGGTGATCCTTCTGTTACTAAGAATTCTTACTAATTAAGAAATGCCTCAGTTCCTAATGGTGTCTAATTAGTAAAGGTCTACTTATATTTAAACATTTCAGCAGTACTGTTATTCTAGTATGCTATACAATGACAGGCTATCATCACACCGTGCAAAACATTAAACTACTCTAATTTGCACTTGTACCAAACAGATTGCCTGGTAGCGTTCAATTTCTCTCTGCACATTACTGATGCTACAATTCTAAATATACTACGGATATTTTACGATGCTAACACAACTAGTCCCGTGGAAAGAACAACAAGGTATAATAAGGTCATCAGCTTGTAACCATACCAAATTCCTACAATGGATCAAAAACAGGAAGAACAAACACCCAAAGAGTCGCTTTCCTTCCCACTCTCTTCTAAGACTCAGGAATTTGTAATACAAGAAAGAGAACTTTATGCTTCTACAACCTCTTTTAAGACATATAAATTTGCTTCTACATAACTGTGTGACATATTCCATACACTCTTCCTTTTGAACTTCTTACCTTACAAAGTGGTAGTAAAATGCCCTTGAAGAAAGCTGCAGGTTTAAACATTGCCTTGTACAGAGCCTGATACAGGTGGAAGTTCAGTCGTTTGAAGAAAGAAATGTCATCTCTAACTCGAGGTAGCAATACCAAATTAAAGAATCTCTGTGCCATTGCCTCCTTAAGATTACTGACAAATATTCTTACTGCTTGGTACATTGCTGCAGCTGACCATTTATCAGGATCTGATTAAAACACAAGAATTAATTCTGATGACGAAAGACTTAAATATAATGAAATTTTCCAACAGTTAAACAATTAATTATTGAAATATATACTGCTGCTCGTCTATTTAAGCACAATTCTTGAAAATTTAACACTTAATTTTTTTAATACAAACCTAACAAATAATTTGCTAGTCAATTACAAAATATACAATAATGTATAACTGTTTCACATTGTACAATCTTCAGATGTTTGGAAACCACCCAATAACTTAATGAATCGTAACTCAAAACAAATAAAAATCAAATCCTTCTTACTTTATCACCTTTACTGAAGCTGAACAAAAAATACATAAAACTTCACCAAATGAAGGTTGACAAAGTTGTGATTTTATGAGGTGGACAAAGTGAGCTCACTAAAGGCATTACCTGGTCTTAATCCTAGTCCTCATAAACTCATGACATTTTTGTCAAACCTGAACCTTTCCCCAATCTTGTGAACAGGATATATTGTACAAGGATTTTCAATAATTTGTCAATGCTATTATAAGCCTAATTTTATCTTATTTAATCTGTATTTTGTGTGTTTATTTCAGTTTCATCTACAAATTCTGGGTAGTTTATTCACAAAAATTTCCACCATATTCAAATGTAAAACCCTCTAGGACACTAACTGCACTCATGACTTTTGTGGCACTAAAGTTCTTGCAGCCCTTTCTGGCCCCAACTGCACAGCTTTCTGCCTTTCATATTAATGCTCCCACTGGTCTCCTTCTTTGCTGTTCCACTTCAAAACATAGCTCCAATATTCATCTACCATTTGAAAATAATCCTATGGTGATTTCTAAGTCTAAAAATGTGACTCTGTTTGTGATCTTGTTAAATCACCTCATAATATGACAAAATCTACAAAGCAAATACAGACAATTTTTAATTACAGTACCAAAACACAATTTAATAAAAACAAATTCTTAAACCTCTCCTGTGTCAAATAGAATCTTTCCCTAGCCCTGAGAAATCTCACTATGCCTCCACATGAACCTTTGGAAGAGGTGTCATTGCTGGTTCTCAAAATGTATGGCAATTTTTTCTGGGCTAAAGGCAGATCAGCAAAATTCATGTTACTCTGAGAGAGTCATGCACTAAGGTGCGGACTTGATGGGACTGTCATCTGCAGATGACCTGTTTTTAAGAACCAAACTCCAAACAACCAGGACCGTTTCCCAGTGCACTCAGCCATCTTTCATGGCATCTGTCATTCCAAGCAAAACACCATTGCCTTAGGATAATTAGGTTCCAAAGGTGACAGCTCTGAATTGTTTCCGTCTACAGGCTGGTCACAGAAAATGGAAGACCATGGTCTCCTACAAGATAGGCAGGCCATACTAAGGGATTAAAACTGTGTCAGAAGGCAAACCAGCACATAGTTCTCTTCAATAAAATCTATGACCTCTTGGGTTCATAGCATAATTTGCATGTAGATACTCTTAAATGCAGGAACTGGGAGATCCCAATCTACATTTGCAAAGTTATACCTTTTGATTTAAATCATATATGAATGGATACACATTCATTAGGACTGTAGTAGCAGCAAGCCAAGTTTTATCACTGGCAGAGAACTGGAGGAATTGTCCTCTTCACCTTTCTTACTTTTTTACCTACCATCAATTTCTACTTGGCATCCTATAGACATAAGACTTCTGGGGTTGCTACCTTCTATATCTCAATTACCTGGAAAGTACCTGCTCTCTACTGATAAGAGCAGACACCAATATGAATGCAAGCTCATTAAACACCCCGAAAAAGATTTTCCTTACAGCAACCCTGAGTTATCAGAGCCTTGGTTCCTAACATATTCTACTCTTTGAGTATTCTTCTGTATCCTCTAGGCTTTGACCATTCTTTCCCCCTAATTTGTGATTCAGGCACAAATAAGTGCTGAAACAAATTTGATTTCCTTACACAGATCCACAATCCCTTATCGAAAACCCTCAGGGCAAGCTGTGTTTTGGTTTTTGGATTTTTTTTTATTTCAGAACTGAAGGTTGCTCCTTAATTACACCAGCACATTTCATTTCCAACAATTAGATTCCGTAAAACTGAAAAGTATACAGCATTAATAAGAACCGTAATTTTCGTATATACTCGTGTATTATCTGATCTCGTGTATCATCCAATCCTAAAATTTTGTCCCAAAAGATGATTTCATCACATATAATATCGTGTATAGTGAGAGATGCATTTCCAGTAGACTGCATAAGGATATGCTTAATGTGCAGGTTTCAATCTTTTGCTAGAGATACAAGGCCAAGCTTCTTTGTCTAGGCTTCCTATGCCTCTCAGTTTCAGTATATTTCACTGATAAGGCATATGTAAGATGGCTTTAAACTAATTTAAGCTTAGGAGGAAAAGTTCAGTGGGTTAAACACAAATCATCATACATTCAACCAGGCTTACCAAACATGTGGCTTGTGCAAGAATTTGGTACTATTTCTTACTTTAACAACCACTTACTACCGCATGCAAAACACATGAATAAACAAGTGCAAATACTAACTTAAACAACTAAATAGAAGAACATCTGTTTGCAAAAGCTAGTTACGGTAACTAATACACACTTATTAAGAGTTGTGTTACAACTGACGACTTGTTAAAAACTTGCTCTTATATTCAAGTGTAATTCCATGATAGAAATGTATTTTTATTCATCCTCCATGCAATGGAGAAGGTGTTTAGAAAGTATGCCACCAAATTTAAGCAGCAGGTTACAGCTGTGTCTGAAGAAACGAATAATGAGCAGACTGCAAAATGTTTTGGAGGCAAAAGTAACATCTAAAACTGGCAAAATCACACAGGTACTTCATTTAATTTACTGCATTTATAAATAAAGTAACTGCAATTTTTAAACTGGCTTGATAATTACTTAAAAAACATCTCGAATTAAGCATCGTATTGGTAAATGCAATTAGTTGATTTATTTCAAGAACATGTTGTTCAAATGCAAATGGCACATGATTGCTCTGTTCTTATTTTGTAATACGATAATACGGTAATAATACATGCAATATGATTAGATACAGTAAAACAACAGTTTTATTAGAGTTATCATTATTCTGAATACTGTACTACTATTATTCTATGTTTGCAAATGGATATCTGTTAATGTAACAACCTAACCGGGGCGATACTCTCTCTCCACTAAAAAATTCCGATTTTCAGAATTCCGGATGAAGCAACTGTGAACCTGTACCCAAGGTCTAGACCTTGCCTGTGCCGATATAAATAACTGAATTGAGATATAGCTGACTGCTGACGTCGTTTACCATAACTATTGTGCGGTTTATTAAGAGCTGCGTTAAAATTGTCGAGTTGTTAAACCTTAGAGATCTTAAGAAAGAATACCAGTAAATTAAAGCTGCAGGTTATAGCTGCGGCTGAGTAAAACGAATAACGGGCAGGCGAAAGTGATGTCTGGAACTGGCGAAATCACACAAATGCTCATACAATTAAGTCGTGCATGTTTTAAACCCAACTTTAATTAAGATATCGATAGTAGTCAATCAGCCAAGATTTTGGAAAGTAAACAATGTCAAATGCAAATGGTGTAAAATGACAATGTTTATATTCTTTAATACAGTAACAATATGATAATAATAAATGCAATATACTGTAACTGGATATAGCAAGCAAAACAACCTTTATTTAAATCATCACTATTATAAATATAGTTGTACTGTTTAACTTTTGGAAATGATCACTTTTCCCCAGAAAATATTTCGGTTTTTAGAATTACAGATAAGAGATCATAAACCTGTATAACAAAATAATTTTTTCCATACAAAAACATTATCCATATTATGATTTTGCCCTGCTTCACAGATCCTGAACCTAATACAAAGACCAAAATAAAAAACAAGGCAGACAACTGACAGATGAGTAAGGCTCAAGTGCGATAAGCTATTGTTGATCACCTGCCTGGTAGACAGAGAATGCAATGTCTAGGGATCCTAAGGACCACCAGTGTAGGCGTACGAAAGTGATGGGTTGTCTGAAAAAAATATTTGTTTATAAAAAATTCAGTATCTTTGATAATAGTTGATTTATGACTTACCTGTTAAGTACACAAGCTCTTCCCAACTCCTCATCTTCGGTATAACTTTGAACATTTTTGGTAATGGACCACTACGATACTTAGACAAGACAAAACCCATTTGTTTACACATTTCCTGTACCTCTGGGCTTAGGCTCACAGTCTGAACACCTGAAAAATGATATAAAGGAGTTAAATAAAATGCTGTCTTACTGTAATAGAGCACAATTAAATATATGAAAATAAATATTCTCTCGTGGCTTCTAAGAGGTAATACAAGAATCTACTTTAACACTTAAAAACAAAGATGCCTAACCCACAGAACAATTACTTCACAACTTGGACTCTTCATAAATGAGCTGCAAAGCTAAGCTAAGTTAAAAACTTACTGAAGGCATCTACTTGTGATTGGATTTCAGTTTGTTTCTCTGTAATTTTGTCCTTAAAAAGATCTGCAAGTTTTCGCTGTGGTTCTGCATCCTTCTTCATGAAGTGGTCCAGCACCTTCTTGTCTTCCTCCGTTAAACCCTGCAGAAAAGGTTAGCTACATTCAACTGCACTTTCTAATAAGATTTGCTATTAAACATAACTGTAATATGAAACCAGTTTTTCACAATGGCACCATTTGCAATATATGCAATCACATTTTTTATTCTTCATCTTTCCATTCCATATAATATTGGTATGTACAATATTGCTAAAGCACAAAGAATTCACGAAAGATAACTTGGTTAACAAGACTTTGCAAAGCAGATTCCTACATGACACAAAAAGAATTTTAGTTGACTTTTCCAATATAATTAGTTGCCTAAAGTTTAAACACTTCAGGTCTCATTCTTGACAAGTTCTTCACTTAGCCATTCCAATTTCTCCAATTCTCCTACTTCAACCATCTTATGCCTTCCCCTAAACTCTCTGTTGCCAACATTTATTTTTCATTTTGATAAATTGACTCTTCTCAAACAAAACTCACTACACATTAAAATGAAGGATGACTGGTAACTTAAAAAAAATTCTTATCTGCTTTTAAAATTGCTGAATCTGGGAGCCCAACATTATATTCCTTTTTAGCTTTCAGCTCAATTACCCCTTGAACATCCACACTAACAGGTCCAAGAGTGGTGTGAATGTTAAGTAGTAAATATTCTAGCATACACTATACTACTGCAAAACCTTGCTCAGCCATTACAAACACACAGAAAATAAAACCTATAGAATCCACAATCATAAGAACATTACGAAATATAGCATGGAACACATCCAGTAAAAACATATTGTACAGGCAGTCCCTGGTTTACGACGGTGGTTCCATTCCTACGCTGCGTTGTAAGCCGAAAATCCTAGGAAAACCTTAGAATACCTTACTTTTAATCCTTTGAATGTCTTGAAAATGATGTAACCTGAATTTTTATAGAGTTTTTCATAAAAAAACCTCCAAATTTTTATTATTCTGCCATTTTGGAGCCATATTTCTTCCATCAGATCATTGTCGTAACCCTAGATTATGCGTTGTAAACCAGGAAATAATTTCCGATGAATATATTTGAAAAGCCTCGTCAGCTCGGACATCATAAGCCAAACCCATCGTAACCCGGGGACTGCCTGTACTGTACTTGAAATACATCCATAAATATCTGATTTTATAACTCAATTTTTCTCTCAGGGGAGCATAGAATAATTTCCCTCTATTCTTTTACATTCCATGTCTACACACTTCCCTTTCATTATGTAATTTTCTTTCATGCTCTAGTTTAAAGCATGTTTCCTTACTCTCTACTCCATTATCAGATTCACTTTACAACATGGAAATTTACACTTGGGATAAAAATCAAGTTAGTAGTTCGGCTTTTTTTGAAGATGATTTTAAACACACTCACAGAACCCTAAAGGGACTCCACAACAAAAATAACTAATGGGAAAGTGTCACAAACAACTGAGTGTACATATTAAAAATGCAAAATATGGAGGGATTACTCTATGGACTCCACATCAAAGATAATTAATGGGAAAGTGTCACAAACAACCGAGTGTACATATTAAAAATGCAAATTATGGAGGGATTACTCTATGGACTCCACATCAAAGATAATTAATGGGAAAGTGTCACAAACAACTGAGTGTACATATTAAAAATGCAAAATATGGAGGGATTACTCTATGGACTCCACATCAAAGATAATTAATGGGAAAGGTCACAAACAACTGAGTGTACATATTAAAAATGCAAAATATGGAGGGATTACTCTATGGACTCCATCAAAAGATAATTAATGGGAAAGTGTCACAAACAACCCGAGTGTACATATTAAAAATGCAAAATATGGAGGGATTACTCTATGGACTCCACATCAAAAGATAATTAATGGGAAAGTGTCACAAACAACCAGTGTACATATTAAAATGCAAATTATGGAGGGATTACTCTATGGACTCCACATCAAAGATAATTAATGGGAAAGTGTCACAAACAACTGAGTGTACATATTAAAAATGCAAAATATGGAGGGATTACTCTATGGACTCCACATCAAAGATAATTAATGGGAAAGTGTCACAAACAACCGAGTATACATATTAAAAATGCAAATTATGGAGGGATTACTCTATGATACAAATCCACATCATGAGACAGTTTAAATAAGACTGAATCCCACACACTGACATAAGTTCAAAACTTATGTCAGTATGATACTCACTAGCTCCTCCTCAAATTCTTTTACTGCTTTATCACAGCTTACTGGAATCGGCATCTCTGTTTCATCTACATCTTCACCATCACTGCTTTCTTCATCGTCACTACATTTATTAGGGTTAAGAGAAATGGGAGTTGGCCTGAAATAAGAACATCAAAACATTACAATCCGTCCCCAAATATTCTTTATGTTAGTGGAATTTTACATAAGTAATATATTTATCACCTTCAGGGTTAAGAGAAATAGGAGTTGGCCTCGAATAAGAACATCAAAACATTGCAATCAGTCCCCAAATATTCTCTACATCTGTGAAATTTTACATAAGTTATATATTTATCACCTTCAACTGATAAAATTACAACACAAACCCTCATGACAAAGCACATGGTATAGTAAATACAATGAGAAATTGCATTTAGTTGAATATACACCCACTCTCTGTAGCTGATAATTACGTAAGTCTGTTTAGCTGAGGCTTGTTAACTCGAGATGTTACTACTGTACTTCTACTACTGCTACTACTACGTACTATTATCCTTACACGTCAAGCTGCAACCATAGCTGGAAAACCAGAATGCTAAAAGTACTATAAGTTGCTCATACAGAAAAATAAATAACAGATATGCTGCAAAGACTAAATAGCAAAGAACAAGATAAAACAAATAAACTAGGAAATCAGACTCATGTGAGCCTGCAAATCAAAAAAGGCTTTTGCAGCAAGTTTGAATTTCTAGTTCTACTATTCAACTACATGACTATGAAGGTTATCCCAAATTTGGTCACAGCAGGAAATATCATCAAGAAAACTGTGTGGTACTGAACCTCATAAGGAAAAATTTTAATCTTAAAGATCTGGCAACTCCAAGTCTGTTCTTACAGATGGCAAAATCTAACATAAAATTGTTCATGATGATGGCAATAAAAATCTTAAGGATGATAGTGTTCAAAAATTACAATAAACACTAGCTTTTTCAATGACAATCATATTTAATATACAACATAATACAAGAATTCTTCCTTTCTCCTGTACCCATACTAGGACTACTGTCGATGTCATCCACTTCTACAATGCAAGAGAAAGATTAAGGAGACGACTGCTGGAGTTCACAGAAAAGACTTACTTCTACAAATACTGTAAGTTTCCTGAACAAAACATTTCATGAGGAATTTTAATTATACTACTGCACGCATAAAACACTGACAACTGCAACTTCTATTTATCATACAGAGATCCTGTATGCTATATTAACCTTGTCAGATCATGTCTCATACCTAGGTTGTCTTGGCCTTTGTGTGCCTAAGGGAGGAAAGTCCTCTTCCTGTAACAACTCTTCTGTCTCCATTTCTTGCAACTGGGCTTTTGACTGCTTGAGGATGCTGCGTCCCAACTTGCCTTCAACATACTAAAAGAGCGACATAAAATAGTCATGATTTTCATTAAATGGAAAAAAATCAATTTTTAACAATAAAATTATTTTTTTCAAACACAAACTCAATACTTAACAACAGCCTGATCAAAGGTTTTACAATCTCCAGACCCATCCCCAAAGGTGATGACTTTCACCTTCCACCTGTCCTGGTATGCATCCAAGTATTACATAATACTGAAATATATTATAAATTATTGTGTCTGCTTCAAAGGAAATTCAAAGGCCTACTTGACTGCCAACTCAAATGTCTATTCCACAGCCATTTGAAAAATCTACTCCACAGGTAACCTAGCTTCCTGAAAATATAAATGTTTACTAAGAAAACCAGCACCAACAAAGTCTTTGCAGCTCAACTTTACTTAAATCAACAGGTATCGTTATAAAAAAAAATTTACATTAAAATACTAAGGGGAATTTCAATCTAGACACTAGAAAATCTAAAGTTCACAAATTCAAACATAATACGTTGTTAAATACCCACTTCGTCCTCAGGTGTCTCCAGTCCCCTTAGCTTGAACCTCTGAGTAGGCTGAGCAACCTCATCCTTCTCCATTTGCTCAGCCAGGGGTCCAGGCTGTGCTACCTTGCCCCCAAGAATCTTAAGGCGCTTGGTTTTCTTCCCCATGTTGAAGATCCTGTGGGTGAAGCAAAAATGTTCTCTTTAAAAATATATTCACAAACTTTTGAGCGTTTCACTTTGAAACAACAAAACTCTACCAGTTTAAGCCTAAGACTCGACAAAACTTAAAAGAAAAAAAAAAAGGCATTTCAGACTGCCATAAATACATAAGTTCAGTATCTCATTTTATTTACATTTTTATATGTGCTACCGCTGACAAGGAACTATTCACTACACTTAAGATCTCTTGATAAATTCAATCAAGAGAGGAGGCTTCCTTTCCACACTGCATCACAAACATCATTAACTGTCTTTATGCTAAGTTTCTTGTGGTGATTCTGGGTTTAACATGTCTACAGTGTACAAATGCCTTATTTTACAACTGCTAAATTGCTATTTATGTGAGGGAGAATGGAGGTTTTGGCATTCTTTTCTGAATGAAAATCGACTGCAAGATTGACAATAAACAACTGTAAACTTTGTTTATCTAAGGTACCAATGCCTTATTTCACAACTGTTAAATTACTGTTTAGGTGAGAGACAATGGAGCTTTTGGCATTCTTTTCTGAATGAAAATTGACTGCAAGATTGACAATAAACAACTGTAAACTTTGTTTATCTACGGTGCCAATGAGTCTCTGGGCCTCCTGAATGATTCTTCCTATAAAAAAATATAAGTTTTGACGTAGAAAAAACCTATTTTTGATGGCTGCTGTGAGTTTTCAAAGTAGTTACCCTTATGGTCCCACCAGAGGCTCACTAAGACAGATCAAATAATATCAAAGCTGGTCTTGGCTAGAACAGTGCCTGTTGAAAAAATGATAAAGTATAGAGGGACTCAAGGCAGGAGGGCTCTCTCCCATGCTACAGTACAGTGATTACCTTGGATTTTCCATCCACCCTTTTCATAAAAATGTGGCAACCAAGGTCTAGAGAACAAATACAAGGTCTACCCATCAGCGACCCAAAACAGACATTTCTGTGCAGCTTGAGTTGTGACGTCAAATCTTCAGGAGGCTTTGGACGCACTCAAATCCCTTCGACCTAGACCTAAGACTTCAACATAAACATACAGGCAATCTTTTTACAAACAAGTGCAAAGCAGAGATAAGTAAGAAATACTTCTGTATTATCTTTCATTTTTACCTATCATCAAGATTTAAATATGTTGTACAGTCAAAAATATTAGGCTAGGAATTTAGTCACAGGGCAGCAAATTGTAGAAATGACCAAGCTTGCCCTAGTTGTGGTGAAAATCACAAATCAAATGAACGTGCTAGAAACATCTTTAGGTACAAAAATTGTGTAAAGAAAGGCCATAATGATAGTAAACATAAAACATATGATGGCAATAAGTGAACAGTATATAAGGAATATGCGTCAAAGGTGAAAAATAATACCGATCATGGTTTTAACTAATAATCTTCTATACAAAGAAATAAAATTTAAAAAGAACTAAAGACTCTCCTATTCAGCAGGAGCTACGATACTGACGAGAAAACACTGAGAGACCATTATAAAATATAAGAAGCACCTTGAAAACGTACAAGGGCCCGCCAGGGAGGGAATTATCCCTGTGGGGCTGTACATGAAAGTGAACAAAGTGAAAAGGTCTAATGAACAAAATCTTCTTGCAGACAGCTCCCTTATATTTACCATAATTTTCGTTTCAGAATTAACATTTAAACTGTACGCCAACCTAAAGGTAAACCTTGAAACTAAGATACCACCAAACCATTCCAGGTTCGGCAACTTCCAGTTGACGTGCAAAATGGGCGCCGCGTTTAGGGCCAAGTACCAGCCCCTTGGGGATGAATGTCAATCATAAAACAATAATGGTGAACACCTAAATATAAATATATGACATAAACTAACGAAACATTAGACAAAGATCGGTAAATATTCCTCCGAATCACCCAGACTACGACGGGGATTGGCTACCTGGAACGTCAGCTGGACGATGCCAAAGTTTCATTAAAGTGGGGCAATTTAATGTTAGAAATACCATTTAATGAGCTTGTAAGGTGAGAAACTGGCAAAATTTTGTATACTATACCTGATATTCACTCACAAAATAAAATCTAACTATTGGCACGTCAAAAAGTCTCACCACAACAAGTAACACGCTGTTATCAGCAAGTCGAGGCTCAGGTAGTATTAGTAGTAGTAGTCGAACGTTCCTTTAAAACGGCTCCCTCGCTCGTTCAATTTTCGCCCTTGGTTACGTTGGTTTTAGCATATTTTCTTTGTGGTAACGTATGTTTTTTATTCATTCCCTACTGTTTTCAGAGTCCTCTTTATACAGATCTGTGAATAGTAAGATGTTGGCTCTTAGTTCTTTATCTTTTTCATTTGGCAGCTACACGAATCTATGTCTAATCCTAATGTTTTTGTATTCTAGGCAGTAAATGCTGTTTTCAATTCTTCACAACATAAACATTTTGCATTTCCCCTTTAAATCTTTTCCTGTCATTTATGGTACTTCTAGTGTGTTGAATCAAGCTCTGCTAATCAGCATTTTTTTTTATCGTACCAAGCGTCCTGTTCTGTTTTTCTCTTAAATTTCCAATGAATTTTCAATGTTCATTTTTCATCTATTTCTTTTTTCCATGTCCTTTTGTCTAATTCTCTTACAATTTCTTATAACTGCTTTCCTTTAATCAATTGAATTTCATTTTGTCTATTTCCTTCACATACTCTTGAATTTGCAAAATTTTAGGTATTTTCCCATCCAAGCTGTACCTAGTCCACTCTAAGCAGGTTGACCAGATTTCCACAAGAAGGTTGCTCAGTGAACCAAAAGCATACTCTGAAAGGTTTAGAGGGTAACTGCTTTTGGGATGTCTACACAAGACAGCTACTACAGAGAAGGCTGGTGTGATGTAATATGTTTGCATGTTAAAGAAATCAACTTAAAAAATTCTATTTCTTCAAGACTGAATGACGATATTCCCTTATCTGTTCCTCATACTACAAACCTTGAACATTTTTCATGTATCACAGCTGGACTTTTTCTTGTTTTGTAACCTTATATCTCTTCAATGTTCTACAGGATTTGCTGCTGTTCTTCAAATTTGTCTATTTGGAAATTGCTATAGTGACTTTCCCACTGATGCACAGGTCTTCAATGTATGGGGGGGGGGTTTCTCCCACAATAAGTCAGGGTATTTTCCAAGCCTACCATGGGGGTCCAATTGAAGGATACATGAAACCCCATTTTATGGAATTCCCTATGGCTTAGACCCAGATAGCTGCAAGTCCTCTGTAACTTGAGGATTGTCAGGCCAGTTACTTGAATTCCATGGGTGAAAAGGCACATCATCCAAGCTTTCCCTTTTTCATGTTTAAAGAACAATCAAAATCATAATTAATGTTGTGCAAGGGTCATCAACCAAAGGTCATATCTTAATCATGATGAGGAAGGGGGGAGGTTGAGTAAGGTGGCAAGGCCTTATTAATTCAGCTAGGGCAGCCATGTAAATATATGTGATAAGATTCAGATACTTGTTCTATTGATCTAATGTCCTCTTTAAGCTACAAGAAGGGAAGAGGAGTCTGAAGGAAATACATGAAGGAAAAAGAACGAACATGAGGATTCAGTTTAGATAATTTATTTACAAAAACCTTGGTTACTTATTCTTCTAAATGTTTCCCTGTGACATACAGAATGCTCCATTCTTTGAGAGCATTTCATATGGGATGACACCATGGAAAAAACTCAGGCAATCTTAATCTTTTTAAACTGTAGCCAACTATCCTTAGAAGAATCACTGATATTTGCAAAGTAGAGAAACATTTACAGTAATATCACAGTCACTGGGTATAAAGATTAGATCAGTGTCACATAATGATCCATCCTTTACTAGAACTTTAACATAAAGTAACATCCTCCATCTTATGTACATATACTTGCAAACTATAAACACGCGCCATTTCGACATTTTCATGACTACCAGTGAATAACACTCTACAGTAATACCTCATCTTACATCAATCGTTCCCGGACTCGCAAACTGAAATAGAAAACTTAGAAGTTGTATAAACCCCTTAAAAAAAAAAAGTCCAACATCCTACAAACCCCAACATGCACACCAATAACATTGTTAATACAATAAGTAAGTTGTTTGATAGTTCAACATTTTACTGTCTTTTTAATACATTTATACATTTTAATGGCAAAGAATGTAAAGAAAAACCCCAAACTTAAACAAATTTATGGATACTGTACTGTAGCTTATGAATGACTGGTATGCTAGATGAGCCAAAGAAGGAAGGTGAAGGAAAAGCAATATAAATTGATTGATTTAGAAAAATTTGGTCTGATGACCATGCACTGGAACTGTTTGATTCTTCAGTACCTTGGGAGGAAGAGGAGGAGACTACAAGTGCAAGAACCAGCAATGCCACACAGCCAAACATTAGGACTAATGGAGGCAAACATCATCTATAAGAAAATTTGACGTACATTTAAGCTTTAAAATCATTCTATGCTTCATATTTAATTATTGTACGTTACCTCATTTATTTCAACATATGTTTTTGCACTCATTTTTTTATTGACTGATTTTTGTATTTTTATGGCCAAAACCTGTCACATATATCACATATTCAGCCTAACAGCATGTACTAACACAATATTCTTTATAAAAGATTAAGCTTTTAAATGGTTTTATTATGAATGGTACAATACTGTATATAATTTTTTTATATTTAACATTGCTTTTATATGACTTTGCCCTGATCTGACTGAATTTTGATTTTATGGCTGACAGCATCACATAAAATGATGTAATATGATTTTTATTTTTCCACAAACACCACAGTACAGTAAAGAACAAAATGTTGTAAGACAAGGTATTATTGTAATTGCAGTGTCTTTATGCCAGATGTTATTTCAACAACAGGATGCTCAAACCACATCAATTCAATAATTGTACGTATCAAAGGGTTCACTAATTCCTCACCTAAAGTATCATATATTTCTGACAATCGTTGGACTAGGCGCTCTACAGTCAGCTTTCTCATCCCTTCATGAGTTTATGTTTAAATCCATACTCAATCAAACAACCAAAAAATTCAACGAGATCAGTCACTGGTAGAGGACTAAAACCTAATGAACCATGTGTTTCTTTTTCTCCCTGGGATAACACTTGCAATAACATCAATACACTGTAGGCAGTGTGCCAGGATAACTGCGACAAACTCCCTACTATATACAGTAAACCCCCGTATTTGCAGGGGATGAGTGCCGCATCCGCCAGCCAATAGCTAAAATCTGCGAATACTTAAAACCCCTCTAAAAACACTTAGAACTGTCTATCTGATAGTTTAAACACAAGGAAAACCCTCTAAAAATGCTTATACCTGAGTATTTTAATAGTTTTATCACAAAAAGTGCATTTAGTCATGAAAATTATATGAAAATACAGTAATTAGTGAATATTTTTTCTATTGAAAAAATACACACTGAA
Organism: Macrobrachium rosenbergii; assembly: GCF_040412425.1. NCBI lineage: Eukaryota > Metazoa > Arthropoda > Malacostraca > Decapoda > Palaemonidae > Macrobrachium > Macrobrachium rosenbergii. Next base: position 78,318,255 of record NC_089796.1, read on the forward strand.
ATGGGCTAAATTTTCCCACGAATAATGGGTAGATATGTTCCACAGAGAAACCCGCGAATACGTGAGTCCATGAATCGTGAGAACACGAATACAGGGGGTTTACTGTACAGTAGTATTATATATGTCAAATTCTTTCATTTCTCTAGATCTTGTATTTTACCAATTTGCTTATATTTTTAGCCAAATGATGCTACAAATATTACGTACTATACAGCCAAACAATGTTAAATGACAATATTTTTGATACTGTATTGTTAAACTTTCAAATGGTTTTACTCTGTACACTACAATCCTGTATACTGTATTACTTCATATATTTCAACAACTGTTTTTATTTGAATTTGTCATTTTCTTATTGATTTTTATACTCCTATGGCTTTTTAATATTTGTTGCTAACAACGTGAAGCCGCATAAAGCAATGTAAGATGATTTTTCTTTTTCCCTATCAGGTTTTACAAAAACTTTCATAGGGTCAAACAAGACGAAAGACAAAATAACATATGGTGGGGTATTACCCTAACTGCAGTTTCTGCGTATTTGTACCTGATCTTATCTCAATAACAGGGTGCTCAAACCACATCCCTGCAATAATTGTAAACATCAGAGGGTTCAATAGTTCATCACCAAAAGTATTATATATTTCTGGCAATCGTCGGATTAGACCATCTGCAATCAACGTTCTCAACATTTTATGATCTTTATTTCTAAATTTGTGATCAACCAAACGACAAATGAAATGAATAAGATTGGACATTAGCAGGGGATTCATACCTAAATGAACCAATTGTTTTCTCTTTCGCTTTGGGATAAGCCTGTAAAGAGACTCGACATACTGTGGGCGGCATGTAATAATAATTGTCACATCCTTTCCATCTATATCTAAAATTTCTTTCAACATCTTGAGTGAATCCCCAACTGATTCATCAAAGCTATCAAGAAGTATTAGAACTTTCATGCTTAAGACAAATGCTTTAACGTTGTCCTTTGGAAAGGGGATAAAACCAGCTTTTTTATACAAAAAGGCGGATGCAAGGTCAGCAAAGTTAGAGTACTTATCCAATCTTAAGTCTGCAACAAACACTATCTCATAAGCATCAAGTCCTGGAATGAGTTCTTCACTTTTTCCTATATGTTCCAGAATATACTTTAGCATCAGGGTCTTCCCTGAACCTGGACCACCAGATACCAAAATAACTTCAGCTTCATTACTATCCATTCCATGCAATGAGAAGATATCTCTCATACCATGTACGTGGCCTGGATTTGGGGAATACAGTTTCTGTTCCTTAAACAGAGTATCAGCACCTACATGCACACTGCAGAGGTCCACATTAATTTCTTCTCTTTTTGATGGTTTAGATTTAGAATTCAAAGACGCATATGCTGTTGCATGTATAGATACTACACATTCCTTACTAGAGCGAGATTCTTTGGGCGCTGATTTCTGTTGTGCCTCTTTAATCTTTCTATTGATGAGGTCATCCATACAAGTATCCACAACACCACGTGGAGAATCAACAACAAGATCCATGGATTTCACAAATGCTATGGCAGTATCAAGATCATTATGGAGTTCATATGCTCTCCTTACTGCTTTGAAGTCATCAAGGTCAATAGCCTTTTTTGGACGTGACTTTCCACTTTTTTTTTTGGAATTCCTTCGTTTAGGAGCTGAACATGCACTTAATTCTTCAAATTCACCAGACATCTTTGATGCTTTGAAACTTTATAAAAAAATATCTTCTCGCCACCAATTTCTACAAACCAAAACAATATATGAAAGTATCACAGAATTTACACTAAACTGCAAAAAGAACAAAATATACAAACTGAATATACATTAATTTGCACTCTCTACAAGCTAAAATGCACTAGCATTAAAATAAATTGCATAAAAAAGTTGCTTTTGCACAATTATACTCTTTTGTACACTCTATGTAAAAATATGATCTATATAATAATGACTTAGCTTACTTTGCAAAAGACCATCTTATAATAATTCAGTATATAAAATTGGATGATCCATCATAACAGCCTTCAGTATTTGTTGTCCTAGGTCTGCTGACATTGTGCAGAATATAAAGCCAGAGATGACAGTCATACACTTTCCAGTTCCAACTAAGTCACTTCTTTCTATGAGGTCTATTTTTATTTAAATCAGGCCATACTCCACTTTAAATGAACCTGCAAAGACAAGAACACTGGGTGAGAGGAGTGAAACAGAATACTCTTATTCAGCTTTGAACGACTTCTAATTGTTAGGAGAAAACATTATAACCTGTAGACTTTCCTAAAAATAAACACTTCTGAATGCCCAAAGACAACCCCAGTAAACATGATAAAAATCCAGAATACGTTTTGTAAGTAATTTGTATTTTTCCTCAGCATATAAACCTGAGCCTTTCAAGTAGGAGTATGCCCAAGTGTGAGCTGGAAACTGACGCTGAGGCTTGGTATTAGGGTGGTAAAATGAAGTTGTGTGGGTGAGTGAGGGAGTGCTCTACTCATCTACTGTAAATCAACACTATCCTTTGGCATAAGAGACTGTGGAGTGGCTGAGGTGAGATTATGATAAAAAGCATTGGTTTGTAGGCCTATAAAAATGCAAGTTTTTACGATCAAATTAATCATTTAGATACTTACCTACTGTTGGAGACAGCTTACATCTTTGAGCCATTAGGTGCGATCAGCATTCAAAATAAAGAAAAGAATAACACTTGGCTGACCCCCTTTCCTAATAGGTAGAATTGGAATGTGAGAATCCTTCATGAACATCCGCTCAGATGTGGGAAGGCTGGGTGGGTTTCCACTTTTAACAGTAGGTAAGTATCCAAATAATTACTTTTATCATAAAAATTCTCATTAGTTGGGATGAATCTTACCTACTGTTAAGGTTAGCTGACTGCCACATTGAGTGAGGATGGTGAGTTAGTGTAGCCAAAGAAACATAAGCTCAGCCAAGTGAGTTCACCAGGCTGAGCTTCCCTATTAAAAGAGCTCTTAGTTAAGAGCTTTTTAATAGGGGAAAAATGCTCCTAAACATTCTGCATGAGTGAGACTTGTCAGAACCTCCTTACAGGGAAAAAGGACTTCATCTTGTAGAGTACTGTACTGGTGACTCCTGTGCCAGAGCCGAAGACACATAACCAACAGTCAAAAACTAAAGAGAATTACTATCTTCAGATATGAATGAATGCTCTGTACACTTAATGTGTGCCTTCAAGCTCCCAAAACTCAACACTTGGATTTCCTCACAACTTACAGATAGGAGAGAAAGAAGATTCTATTTGGTTCAGGAGAAAACTGTCTCTGCTGTGACAATATGACTAAGAGCTTTACAATTCTCATATGAAATTTGATGTCTTGCAAACAAAGCAAGGTGAAACTGAAATCCACTTTCACCGAGTTGTGCTGAAAAAGCAAAAGCAAAGGCAAAGTGGAGTGCAGACCAATGAGCGGGCAGGGCTTCCCCCTACATTCGGTAATTAACGACCGTGTCTGAAAGTTAATTTGCCATTCCTGCTCACATATACTAACTAAATTCCTTTGTAAATAATTAAGTTTTGTATTTGTGTAGGAACAAACCCATGTCAGAAATGTTCTAAACACACATAAAAAGATATTACTTTACTTTAAGCTTATTACTTGTGGTTGGAGTTTCTATGTTGTCATCTTAAGTTTCCATAACATAATTAGTACACAACTAATTCTTGCACTGTTCATAAATTTACTGTTATCAAAATTTTTTCTGACAAATGTTATTACTTACTTGGATTTTTTCTTACTTGGATTTTTTCTAAGTTTTTTGTTTATGTTAACATTGCCACAAGATAGGAGCTCCCGATCCGATTTTGTTTGTTCGAGTGCATTGTGGGTAAGCATGGATTATGTATCAAGAACATCTTTGGGAACTGTCGGTCCATGATACTGTAGAATACTGAAACATGATTAATTGTTTTGTTATAAGTTTCAGAAGTTATGTAGGATTTTGGAAATTAAATGTTCCTTGAAAAATCCAGCTTCAGTCTGCAGTAATGGTGCCTCCAGTTTAGCTGTGTCCCCCCTGCTCCTTGAATTATTTTAATTATATATTGCTAAATTCTGTGCCAAATTTAGTCCTCCTACCACAGGCGCTCTTGTTTTCCTTTGGGAATGTGTTTTACCTAATTCCTTGCAGTATCCTAAGTGCAATTCTTCCTTAATTATAGGGAACTTCACCTTCCACTATGGAAGTTGATTTTATTAATGAACACTGGTTCACCTAGTCTGACATCCAGTGGCCATCCTGACCAGTTAATCCTACTGATAATTCTGAATCAGATCATGGGTAAGAACTAGGGTAAGAACCTCTTGTCCTAAGTTATGTTTGGTTAGATGTGGTTACTTAGGTAGCAACCTTATCAATAGTCATTTGTGGTGCCATACGTTAGGTTGGGTGGGGGTCCTAGAGTGGCGAACATCCCCCCTCCCATTACGTAAGTATGTGGCTCCCTAAGTTAGGTAGAGGGCCTAGGTTAGGTTAGGTTAGGTGAGGATCAATGGAGTGAAGCCCCTCCGCCCTTTTCCACAGCTAGGTAAGCACGTGGCCCCCTAGTTTAGGTTAGGTGGGGGTCCACAGAGGACAAAGCCCCACCCCCAGCCAGATAGAGACGCAGCCTCCCTTGGTTAGGTTAGGTTAAATCGATCCGTGTATTTCACGTGAGTTTTACCCCACCTGAAAAAGCCACTTTCCTCTGAAGCCCCCAAATTATAGGACCTGCGGGTGGGGTCCACTATCTGTATAACTGGCTTACTTAGCCCCATTTGTCAGAGAAGCGAATGTCAGAAATGTTCAAAGCACACATTTAAACATTCTAAAATTATATTTTCCAGTTCAAATTGCAATAATGGTTGGAGCGAATGAAGAGTGCAGGGTCAGGCTAGGGGGCTTCCTGTTGCTGGCTATCAAATATCCGGGAACCGTCCAAAATAAGCCGTGACCCCTCACTCTGCACTGCAATGGTTTTAAGTACAATAATACTAGGGTTCACACTGAAATAATACAAAGATTCAAAGTAACATCATTCCTGCCATTTGCAAGCAAGCTAAAAAAAAAAATAAAAGCAACATAAGCTCTAACTCTTCGTTCACTTCCAACAAGACTACATGTCTAGTCGTATCAATTGATCTACTTTTAATATATAATAATATATTGTACAGTACTTACGAGAATGGCCCTCTGTCCTGTACAGTTTACGCGTCAGATGGCGATGTACTCTGAGGGACTTGTGTGGATGAACACGTAACCCCCAACAAGAGAAGTTTTGGGGAATTGGGGCATACGTATCCTGTTATTAAGGCCACCAAAGAATGGTTTGCTGTTCTACCCTTTCCTGTACCGTAGCAGAGAAAGAGATTTGTCAGAAAGCTCGTTTTAGCTGTGTTCGTGATGTAATTAACGTAGGTTATGTCAAAACTCCAGTCAGGTGTTTGGTTGAGGTGTTGTCTTTACAACGGTGCTTCCTTGTTCCCTTGGGAAACTGGGGTAGCTTTTCCGAGTTTTCGATATTTCTCGCATTATTCCATGTTTGATTCATTCCTCTTTTCATTGTCCTTATTCCCCGTTAGTCAATAGGTTAATCTCATGGCGATTTGGGCTTGATATCTTCTGGACGATTGAATAGTAGTGTTTATTTTCCTCCTATACGTATAAACTAAACCCTGTACGTATAATCTAAACACTATTGAAAAGAATTTTATTACACACTATATGTTATGATGTCATTCGAGCTGCATACTCCCGTATATATATATATATATATATATATATATATATATATTTATATATATATATATATATATATATATATTTATATATATATATATATATATATATATATATATATATCAAAGACGAACATATATATACTAGTAAAATAATCTTTACTTATATACTGGTTAGCTTTTTTAACAATTGTTTTTAAAAAATATACAAACAGAATATGCTCAAATAAAAAAAGTCGCAAAACGTACACTCATATTTTCAAATACGTATTCTCTGTTTTCCTTATCAGTTAGTCCTACGCTTCTGTGCTCTTTACAGGATGTTGTACCCCTCCCAAAACTCAGCAAGGCTATTGTCTACACTATAAAATCGAGATTTCTCATAACTCTTCAGAAAATGAAATGCTACAAAATGCTGGCATTTTGACACAACGCCAGACTATCTGACACGGGTTGTACATCTTAGTAGTAGTGGCGGAATGGAAGACAAGCCTAACCCAAAGATAGAAGACGTTAATTTAGTCCACCACAGATTTCCTGAATAATGAATTATTGTAATTTCTCTCACCTATATGGTAAATTCCATTCAGGGCATGGTGAGACATCAAAAATGGTGTAATTTTCACGATTGATTATGTCTCTGTGTGTCGAATTTGGTCTGGTCATTTGCCTTGAATTTGATGGCCTAAAATATCCATCAGCATCTCATTCAACTCCTTCTTGGGATCTGGATCTGATATAGCATCTGAAATATTAAGTGCCTGACAAATTTCAACACTGTGGTCACAGTTGGCTCTAGGTTTCAGCCAGACTGTTTCTCCAATGGTGGCACTTGGAACCTACTGGCATAATGGTCGGAAGTACTGTACGTTATACTTACAGACCTTGAACAGCTGAGTGGAAAACTTGTTAAAAAATGTTTGTTTCGGAATACCTGCGATAAAAGTGCATATTCTTCAACAATTAACAACAGAATAAGGATATCACATTTCTTTTTCTTTAATACACATCTTACATTTTATAGACTCAAACGTGCTTTCATTCCATTCATGATTGAATACTTATTTCTATAGCAAGTGACCTCGTTTCACCCATTTCAAGTGATGTAGCCCCCTCCATCCTGAGTGAACTCGCTTCTCCCTTGTCTTGAATACGTCATTTTTTATTTTACGAAATATACAATAAATGGCTCTTAGAGACAGGTAGCCCTTATTTCTGGCTTCAGAGAAGCAATGACAAGTCCTCACTTGTAAATGATTTGTTCCTCACAAGTGAGAAATATTCATCCCTGTTCCAACATGTACTGAATTATTTTTTTTTAGATCTTTGTTCATTATTTTACAGGAATTGCCAAGTAAATAACAGCTTAATGATATATATATGTATATATATATATATATATATATATATATATATATATAAATTAAATCATTAATTTGCATCTTAAATTTTTAAGTCGATATTTCCCATTCGACTTCCTCGCGTTGATCATCAGCATTGGAACCATCAAAATAATCTGTGGATTATATGCTTCAAACTACTGTAACATTACAAAAAATGTTACAAAGGCGGCTACGGTAACTGGGAAATACAAGGATCAGAAGGCTGGCTGTTAATGGCTAGGGTACTCCTTTAAAACGAAGATTTTGATTCTGAAACACCTAGGAATGATTATTCTCATAATTTCCGAGAGAGAGAGAGAGAGAGAGAGAGAGAGAGAGAGAGAGAGAGAGAGAGAGAGAGAGAGAGAGATTGTTTTCTTGTTATTCCAAATTTCCAAGACTCTCGAGCTTACGAAAGAAAAGGAATTATTATTCCCCAAAATTTCCAAGAGAGAGAGGGAGAGAGAGAAAAAATGTTTTCTTGTTATTCCAAATTTCCAAGATAGGCCTACTCGAGCTTACGCAAGGAAAGGAATGATTATTCTCCTAAATTTCCAAGTGAGCGAGAGAGAGAGAGAGAGACTTCTGCTAATTTTGATTATTATTATTATTATTATTATTATTATTATTATTATTATTATTATTATTATTATTATTATTATTCGGAGGATGAACCCTTTTCATATGGAAACGCCCACAGGGGTCATTGACTTCAAATTCAAGCTTCCGAAGAATATTATGGTGTCCATACGAAAGAAGTAACAGAAGCTGATGTCAGATACAGAAAGAATTTACAATACCCTTTTCTAACGTTCACCACTTCTGACAGCACAGGAGCGCTGTACAATGTGAAGTTTACAACAATACGCAAAAACTACGACAGTCGTTCTCACAGCCCATATTTAACTCACTGTAACTGAACGTGTATGTATATATATATATATATATATATATATATATATATATATATATATATTATATATATATATATATATATATATATATATATATTTGAATGAACACAGACTACCATTTCTCTCTCTGTAAGTGACGCAGGCAGAAATAGCCACTGAGACTGTCTTTCTGGGTTGCTGTGAATGCCGCATAAGCAGGGTTACGGATGGAGTGGCGCTCATACCGGATGAATAAGAAAACGGCCATCACAGTGAAAGAAAACGTGCGTATTTGTGTAAGGATTTACTTTTACATTTACGAACTGAAAGGCATTGTAAGTTTGTGCTAGTGCTCCAGGTTACTTACAAGGGAAGCATTTTATCTATTTATTTATTTTCTTTTTATTATTATTATTATTACAATAGTTTAACTAGACCACTGGGCTGCTTACTTTTTAGATTAAACCACCAACAAGCTTTGTGCTGGCACGGGCTCTTTCTCATACAACGGTCCGGAAACAAGACGTCTTTATTGCTAAAGAACTTATTAATTTTTACGAGGTGGCGTAAAAATAAATACGACAGACACTATAAATACCTTGCGCTAAAATAAAAAATCTCGAGGAGGTAAAACCAGCAGGAATAACATGAATGTGCAATAACGTATAACATAACGGGGATACTAATGTGACTAACTACGGCATACAAGATGTATTCCATTTAGGAAAAGGTCCTGCAGGGCGAAGAAGAAGAAGAAGAAGAAGAAGAAGAAGAAGAAGAAGAAGAAGAAGAAGAAGAAGAAGAAGAAGAATATTCTCTACGAGCATAAAAGCCATCAGATTACAGGACTGACAGAGGAGTAACCTTGCTTATCTTACACTGCTTATCTTACACAGGAAGGTTCGCTGGAGATTACTGATGATGAAACTACATAAGAGAACGCAGGGAAAGTTCATCGTGGCTTTTGGGGGAAAAAGCTGTGTGGGTCAATATAAGTGCACAATCTTCGAGGATAAGGAGAAACTATACGACGTAATTGGGAAAGATGGAAAGTGTTAAGCGCAAGCTATAGCAAGTTTAGTACAATAACAGCGAATGCGAAAGAGTGTGTTGACAAAGTGATCCATTTTGAGACAGATTTAATGAAGCATTTGTTGGATATCAGACACGGATGAATATCGAATGCTGTTGTTTTAGATCAGGGCCGTCCAACGCCATGCCCGTGGGTCAAAAGCGGCCTGTTTGATTGAAAGTGGCCCGCTAGAGAAAAATAAGTAAAAGTATATTTCTCTATTTTATATCATGAAAATTAGATTTACTGCTTATCCTGAATAAAAGGAATATTCCTTGCAAAATCAAATACTACAAAGAAAAGTTTCATTGGGGTGTTACGTCATATTTTCAAACGACGCGATTTATATTATATATATATATATATATATATATATATATATATATATATATATATATATATATATATATATATATATAAACAAACATATATATACATACATATATATACATACACATATATACACATACATACACAGAGGTGGCCCGCATGACTTTTTGTTTTTTCAAGAGTGCCCCTCAGACTAAACAACTTTGGCGACCCTGTTTTAGAGTAAGCCTGTCTTGAGCAGCCCGTAAAATGCGGGATGACAGGAGGAATGAGGGAAAATAAGATATAAACACATAAGTGGCATGCATGAGCTAATGTGCCATGAAAAGTGGAATGGGAGAGGTCTGTGATGTGTTGGTATTTATAACACAAACTACAATTCTTCGTTCCTATCTGCAAGGTAAATATGATGCATTTAGTGTTTGAGGTTTGGTCTCATTCTCGTCGCGGATGTCCGAGGATGAAGGACGATAATAAAGCTATATCTTTCAGCTCGTGTTTACTCTCTGCTACATTTGAGAAGAAGGCGGCAAGAGATGTATATAAAATACAAAAAGCATAGACAATGGAATCATAACAGACATATGAGCATCGCAGCTCGATACACAATAAGGAATTATATTCTACATACATGAGGTAGAACTCATAGGATCGAAGCCTGTCTGTCGGATTCGATACTAACACAATAATAACTGATTACACTTATACTCTACAGCATTACGCAACATCTATAGCTGCAGCTTTGAATTGAACGCGTCTACGGACGGCGTTATATAACACGTCTTGCACTTACGTTAAGACATACATGACAGTCTGCATATGAAAGGAACAATAAGCGGGGATGGCGAAAAGAAACTACAGAGCCTGTTCTTGGCTTTGATTATATCCGAGAGCAGAAAGACTTCATGGAAGGTAAAATTACATCTTAGATTATTAATGAAAACGAAGAAGGAGGTGTAATGAATGAGAGACAAGGTATAGTAAGAACGATAACGATTGCCTCATGTAAACGTGAGTAGCAACTTGCAGAGAAAGATGATAAAGCTAAAGGAGAGACTAAAACGGCAGTTTTGAGAAGAAAATTACCAAATGAAAACTCGAATGAGCGAAAAGTCAAGTAAACGCGGGGTATAAAGGGTTATTATAGATAGTGGAAACAAGTTTTTTTTTTTTTGTCAAGGTGGAATACGGTAAGCGGTTTAATATGGCGTGGCAATTCTTACTGTAATATATATATATATATATACATATATATACATATATACATATATATATATATACATACATATATATATTGTGTGTATGTACATGTGTATATAAAATATAGTGTGCGTGTTGCGTATCACTGATTACATATGAACTGCCTCTTATAAGCTGAATTTCTGCTAACTGCTATGAAAACACTCAAAGCCGCAGGAAAATGTTAAAAAAACACACACACACGTCAAATACCTCAAAATGGCTGCGGACGAGTAAGAAATGGGTGAGAGGGAGAGAGGAAGAGAAAGAAGCACCTTAATTATACAGATGATCAAGGCCAAGAGAAAGAGGAGGTCTACTCACTTCCCCCCAAAACCCCCCATGAAGGTGGGGCTCTGTCTACCTCCTTATTGCGTCAGCTGGTGAATTGCTGTGATGAGCCGGTACCTCTAAGATACGTCACCGCCTACGTAGTTACCCGAGGTGGGAGGCGACTCTACCCATCTGGGTAGACCTTGTCTCTCTTGGCCTGGCAGATGATAGTGAACAGTCATTCAGTCTTATCGCCACCGTATCTACTTTTGATAACGACGACCATTAGCTGATAATGACAGAGCATAAGCCATAATCTATGGGCCAAAAGTCAAGTTACTAGTACGACTGGCTGTCCTACGAATTGCCGAACTTGTAATATTCAATTTTAAATAAGAGTTAGTGTTATTGATATAATTTTTGGGTTATTTCCACAAACGAAGTTGAACAAAGCTACTTTTATTATTATTATTATTATTATTATGTGTGTGTGTATTGTATTACTCTGAAGATGAAGAACCCTTATTCATATGGAACAAGTCCACCAAAGGGGCCACTGACTTGAAATTCGGGCTTCCAAAGAATATGGTGTTCACTAGGAAGAAGTAAGAAGAGGTAATGGGAAATACAGATATAAGAGCTCTTGCTTATTAAAAAAGAAAAAAATAAATTAATAAATTAATAAACAGATGAAAATGTACCAAAATGCAAGGAGAACAGTATTAGGGAAGTAATGCATTGCATCTTCCCTTGAACTTTCGAAGTTCCAATTGCACAACATCCTCAGGGAGGCTGTTCCACAGTCCAGCGGTGAGAGGAATAAAGGACCTTTGTTTCTTTGTTTACTGGATATTTGAAGAAAGTATAAGGTGAAGGAGTTCAATTAACCTCTCGTGGATGGATTAATTATGGATGTTGATCAATCCCGGGTTTCTATTTTGTGGAAGTTGATAAAAATCATTTTAAAAAATTAAAAAATACTCATAATAGCACGAGTCTTGAAATGGAGAAGCAGATCCACAGGAATGTAAGGGTACAAAGATATTTAAAAATAAATCTCTACAGAGAGCTTTCGGGAACCTGTTCGATTCCTCTTTTCAATCTCAGATTAAAAAAGGGGAATCGAACAGATTCCCGGAAGGTCTCTGTACAGATTTATTTTCAAATATATGTATACCCACACACAAGTGTGGATTTATTCCTAAAAAAAAAAAGAAAAAAATATTAATTTAACATATACTGCTTGTACCCTTAGCAGACAGGCCCTGTAAGATTAGACCATTTCGTTTCTCAGAAAATACTTTTTGGGGATGGGGTTGGGAGCCCCCACCCTCCCTACCCCACCCATGTTTTGGGGCCCATACATCTGAGAAAAAAATCCTGTTCGACTCCCGAGCGATCCAGAAGTCTTTAGGTAAAATTCATTAATTTTAATTATACCTGTTGACACGAGTAGTGAATCTTGTGCTTGGTGGATAGTCGACTGTTGTGGGTAGTAATCAGGGTACAGAAAGGGATGGGGCATGATGCAATAAATAATAATAGCACTCGTTGACCGCATACCTCCGCAGAGGCTGGGCAGTCCAATTTGAAAGGTCCCTTCCTTCCATAAAGTCAAAACCACAGGTCCCATCTTTGGTCGAGAATATACACTGAACTCTCTGCGTAATTCCACTAAAAACAGAGAAACAAACATAAGTTCTTATTAAGGTTCCATGCCGGAATTAATAACTGCAAAAGACCAATCTTCTGCCAAAAATCTCCGCCAAGGAAATTAGTACAATTACAGAAATACTCCGGTCGTTTGTTATCTTTAACAGGTTCAACGACATGGCTGGTGCATTTTACTCAAGTGCTTTGCGTCAAACCGTACATCACTGACCTAAAGAAACAAATCTGTGGAAACAATAGTACACGAAGAGATAAAACTATTCTCAAACCAGAAGTTATAAAATAATTTATACCGGAATTATAAAAGAAATCCTGTTCATTAGTTTTCACTTAATCTTTCTAACAAGAAAACAAAGAGACCGGACAATATCGTAATCCGAAATTTTTGGTGTCCCATATATAAAAATCTGGCGGAAAAGTGGAACGTTACAGAACCCTTCCGGTGGAGTTAAAACAATGGAAAGTCCTATTTATAATCTGCAGA
>NC_089796.1:78336362-78341362 GCF_040412425.1 Macrobrachium rosenbergii
AACCTTGACAAAATAAATGCCATTCTCCATTTGTTAACCAACTCCCCCCCTCCTTCCCGCCCCTCTCCCAACACCCCAACCATAAAAAAGGGGATGAAATAAAATGGAAGTCGAGCGAAAACAACAGGAAAACATAAGTAAATAAGTTCCGCCCTTCACAAATCTGTGACTGCGATGCTGGGAAAAATGGGGGCATATGTAGCAGTATTCCGATATAAAAGCGCAGCAGACTCTCTCTCTCCTCTCTTAATTTCAGGCGGTCTTATTCTCTCAGTCTCTCTCTCAACTTATTTATAACTTGCTCTAAGACTCTCTCTCTCTCTCTCTCTCTCTCTCTCATTTCTGTTTAATCAGGCGGTCTTATTCTCTCAGTCTCTCTCTAACTTATTTATAACTTGCTTAAAGACTCTCTCTCTCTCTCTCTCTCTCTCTCTCTCTCTAATTATCTTATTTATAACTTGCTTAAAGACCTTTCTCTCTCTCTCTCTCTCTCTCTCTCTCTCTCTCTCTCTCTCTCTCTCTCTCCTCTCGCTCCATTTTTCATCTTGTCTTTATTCCTATCGTAATTAAAAAAACACCCGCTCTCTCCTCTCTCTCTCTCTCTCTCTCTCTCTCTCTCTCTCTCTCTCTCTCTCACCATTTTGCGACAGTTGTAACAAATGAGTTTTCTATCTTTCTTTCTTTTTCTCGTTACTCCAAAAGTTTCAACCCAGAATACTCTTCCTTCCTTATTTAGTGCCCCACGCCTTATCAGCGCAGCCCCCTCTGCCTTCAGACCTCCCCGAAGGTAGAAAAAAAAGTAAAAAAAAAAAATTAAATAAATAAATAAGAAAGACCATTTCCTTTACCGAGAATAAAGCCCGTAGCATTAGCCGCCGCGAGCTATATACCTCAAATCAGACGAGCCATGAGAACGAATCCTCCCTGTATTATCTCGAACCATTTCCGAATAGGTCGAGACGCCGCCGGAGAGAATTCCTCGGCGACGCTGTAATCGAATTCCGAATCTCCCGGGTTTCTTTCAAGGGTCTGAACACACGAGGCAACCAAGAATTTCGTTCTGTATTCACTTTACCTCCTCTTACTGCTTCCCAATGAACACCTTAATATTCTTGGAAGCTTGAATTTCAAGTCAGTGGCCCCTTTAGTGGGCTTGTTGCTTATGAACAGGGTTCATCCTCTGAATAATAATAATAATAATAATAATAATAATAATAATAATAATAATAATAATAATAATAACGAATATCATATTCTTTGGAAAAACGAATTTCGTCAATTTGGTGGGCTTGTTGCTTATGAATGTTCAATGAATAATAATAATAATAATAATAATAATAATAATAATAATAATAATAATAATAATAATAATAATAACCCTTTGGAAGCAATTTCAAGGGCTTGTTGCTTATGAATAGGTTCATCCTCTGAATAATAATAATAATAATAATAATAATAATAATAATAATAATAATAATAATAATAATAATAATGGAAGCTTGAATTTCAAGTCAGTGGCCTTTGGCTGGGCTTGTTGCTTATGAATAGGGTTCGTCTGAATAATAATAATAATAATAATAATAATAATAATAATAATAATAATAATAATAATAAAAGCAGTATGCAATCAGAGAGTCGTGTACTTATACCTTGTCCCCTATTGACGACTGCCGCACAAGATGTAATCGCCTAAATCTTGCAAATGTAACTAGTTTAACGAACGTAAAACCCGATGTAATTACTGATTTGTGTAGGTACATCCATGACGTACTAGGATTATATCAGTGAAGTGTTCACCTACCATATATATGTTTGGTATTTTATTGTGGAAAAAATATTAAAAAAAAGGAAAAACTATGTTTTGGTTTTAATGAATTTTGTAATTCAAACAATGCAAATTTATGTTACTTACATAATGTATTGTATATTTTGCCAATAGACTAATTAACTATGATTCCCATTACACTCTTGCATATGTGTGCAAAGTTATTCAAGTGGTAAGACTCATAACTACTGATAGCTGGGATTACGCTACTACTTTCCATGAAGAGTTATCCGACAACTACGCTGTGACAGCCAAGGGTCACAGTGCGGCCTGAGAGCCACCCGACGAGGAGTATATGCAGTGGCTAAGTGTCGACTAAAATTCATCCGTGGTTCAATTTCGTTCGTGAAGAAATTGAAAATGTCATTATAACGTTGGTCGTGGTCTTAAAAGTGCGCTACTTTCAAATTTATTATTCGAATGAAGCGTATTGAATGTTATGGATATGAGCATAGCAATCACATATAATAAAAAAAAAAAATGTCACCAAGTAAAACAGAGAATTTATGAATAATGGTGAAGTGCACATCTTGTTTATCACGCACAACCCCAAACACACACATACACACACGCATATATGTATATATATGTATATGTATATATATATATATATATATATATATATATATATATATATATATTTTTATATATATGTATATGTGTATATATATATATATACATAATTTATATAATTTATATATATACATAGATAATTTCTAAACATGGTGTAATACGAACCTTGTGTATCACGCACGCGCGCGCGCGCACACACACACACACACGCGCACACACACAAATTGTGAAACTCTCAACTTCAGAGACCTTTCTCTTCTTCCGATTTCCTTTACGAACATTTATACTGGCCTTTAAAATTCCCATCTTTTTATGAAGCAAGTATTCCAACCGTCGTCCGCCCAGATCCTCTCTTCGTAACACACCCTATTTTATATTTCCTTCTTCTTAAAAAGCGCTTCTAATTCTCTCCTTTCTTCCGTCATGTTACGCTCAGCCTTATTCATAGCCTGTCTGACGAGTTCACTTTAGCCCCAATCTCTTCCAAATCTAAATTTCAAATGTTTCTCAGCTCTTGATGTCATTCATTCTCTGTGTTTATTAATTCTCGCTCCACGTGGAGCGTTCGGCAATTCTTTGACTCGCATCTGCCTCGAACATCTGAGATTTGGAACTTTTCTGACGTAAAAAACTGCTGTTAATGTATCTATACTCGTCAGTGTATTCATACTTGCTATTAATATATCCATACTTATTTAGTAGTTGTACTGCACCTTTTGTTTGTTAATTTGTGTGTTCCATTTTCGTCTAAACTGACATTTGGCGAATTTTTTTTATTGCATCTTTTCCACACAATTCTTTCTAGGTTTTTCATCATTAATTGCATCAGTCATGCCTTGAAACCACTGATTTGAGAGAGTTCAACCAGATATATATATATATATATATATATATATATATATATATATATATATATATATATATATATGTATATATATATATATATATATGTATATATATATATATATATATATATATATATATATATATATATATATATATATATATATATATATATATATATATATATATATATATATATAATATTATATTGCTAACAGGACCTCATTGAAACTGGGTGGTATCTGACGGAGTTTTTTTTTGTTACAAGCTTTACAGGACTAGCAATGAGAACTGGTCCTGGAAAGACTGTAATTTTTCAATAAATAACCCGCAGACACCATCCAGTTTCAAACGAGGTCCTGTTAGTAATTGTATTAATGCACAGAACAATTGTGTAAGTGATAAAGTTAATATAAATATATATGTATATGTATATGTATATATATATATATATATATATATATATATATATATAAATATATATATATATATATATATATATATATATATATATATATATATATATATATATACTCTAATAAGTTTACAAACTTCTGTTCGACATTTGCCATGATCTCTGACAAAACATCACCACATCTCTCTCACCTTACAGAAAAAAAGTAACTACTTTTTTTTTCCTCACAATGATTGTTTTCGTTCCACGGCCTGGCTCTCCCCTGACACCGTACCAGTTTGTTCTGGTTCATACGGGGGAAACGAAAATGTCTACATTGTTCTCGAGACCTATATTCGAATGTTAAACGGTTACTATTTTTGCCCTCTCCCAAGACTCCACAAAACTATGGATGAATCACTTCTGTTCTCCATAGATTTCGTGGACGTGCAATCGTACTTCCACACATACATCACAGATGCGTTTTATACATCGACGTATGTATAATACTGTACAGTCGTCACTGCTGGTTTATATTATGCAAGAGTAGCTACGATATACAACATCGAAATACACACGCACACACATACATACTGTATATAATAAATAAAAAAAACACCGTATCGTGGTTTAATGACGAAAGGCATCTGTAAATATTTTTACATATACATATCTTCTGTCTAAACAAGAGTATTACTGTGGATCCTTCCTGTTGAGATACATATACATACATATAGATATATATATATATATATATATATATATATATATATATATATATATATATATATATATATATATATATATATATATATATATATATATATATATATACACACAAACTCTCAACTCTAACTCTTGGTAAGAAGCACCCGCGCGCCCGAACACGACCCTAATTAATCCCATTTTTTCCCACTGACTTTTATCGCACCGTCAACAAAAGGCTCCAGTTTCTTGAAATATATGAAATACAAACCTTCACTTCTTCGTTCCTCTTGCGAGATCTGGAAGGGAACGGACGCAAGAGCACACCAACAGCAATAAGGAAAGTATAATACGTAGTAGGTCGCGTCTACCATAACGAGATGGTAATTTCGTCTTTTGGCGAACTGGGTCATCCCATTTTTTTTTTTTCAGTTTTCTGTAACAGAAAACTATTGTGCCGGTTTTGTCTGTCCGTCCATACTTCATTCTGTCCGCCCTCACATCTTAAAAACTACTGAGGAGGCTAGAGGGCTGCAAATTGGTATGTTGATCATCCACCCTCCAATCATCAAACATACCCAATTGCTGCCCTCTAGCCTCAGTAGTTTTTGTTTTATTTAAGGTTAAAGTTAGCCATAATCATGCTTTTGGCAACGATAT
>NC_089796.1:78343862-78373862 GCF_040412425.1 Macrobrachium rosenbergii
TGTTTTAGCGCGGGAAGCTTTCAGCCAGATGTACTGTGTCATTTGTGACGTAAGATTTCATCTCTTTTTCCAGTTCTAACGTTCAACGTGGCAAGCATTTAAAATAAATTCCTGGCGCATCAGACCGTTCTAACACCAACAGCGTGGACCAGTCCACCCCTTTTACCTATAAATAAATGACGGCCGTCTTGCGTCTCCAAATGCGAATCCAAACAGCGCGTTGCCATGGCAACGGCGGTGGCCACAACACCCGGCGACTCATTCACTCAACTGAACACAGACGAGGCTGGCAACGGTTGATAGTCGCATATATATATTTTTCAGGCTTTCTTTATCGTTCCGCGGCTATTCATGAAATCTTTCTGGCACCGAGGGTGTTCCGGGAAATGTATCATCCTTAACTGTGCCCAAAAATAAATACAAAAGTGTGGGTTATTTTTATTTGTTTATTTATTTTATTTTTTTTTTCTCCGCTTAGCCAGCTGAGCTCATATGGATGGCTGCGGCCGCATGCATACTGAAATCTGCTTTGTCAGTCTCCTGTCTGTGCGGCCTTGCGCAATGTATGTCAGTATGTTTAGTTATCTATGTATATATACATACACATATGTGTACATATGTATATAATATATATATGTATATACATAATTTTTATATATATGTATATGTATATATATATATATATATATATATATATATATATATATATATATATATATATATATATATGTATATATATGTGTGTGCGTTTATTCATATTATCGGCATGAGCACTGACTAACTGTGCAGAACATGCATATGTGCGTAAGCATTGGTGCAAGTTCAAGATTCATGCAGACACCTCTACAACACTAAAATCACCAACACATCCATATTAAAACACCGACACTAAATTTACGAAATTATCAGAGACCCATTATTAAAAAAATGTTAATTGCTTCCGCTTTGCTCGACGAAGATCCGTGTTACAAATAGAACATTTTTCTCTAATCGTCAAAGTCGTCTCAATAAAAATCTTACTTTTGATGACACCAAAGGTGGACACACAGTCCCTTGTTAGTGCTAATTAGATGAAAATAACATTTTTCCTTCTTTCTATTTTCGAATTATCCTTAATTTTAAAAAATTCAAAGTACAAGAGACGTTTGATGCAAACTTCATCAGAAGACCAAAGGTGAATCGCTTCATTAGAAAGGTCAGGTTGTCAAGATCTGATTTCTAAAGAGGGGCAAAAGTTATGAAATCATAATTTGTGAAGTCATTACTATCTTGGTTCGATCTTTATTGCTGGATTAAGCCGTTTCGAAATAAGATTTAACTTAACGAGTCACCCGGAGTTTTGAAACCCGGGAGCGTTAGAAGGAACGGTCAGTAAAAGACCTCACGTTTTGCGAAAAGGTAATTTGGAGCTAAGATAGATTGGTAAAAACGCTAGGACAGATTGGTAAAAACGCTAGGACAGATTGGTAAAAACGCTAGGACATATTGGTAAAAACGCTAGGACAGATTGGTAAAAAACGCTAGGACAGATTGGTAAAAAACGCTAGGACAGATTGGTAAAAACGCTAGGACAGATTGGTAAAAACGCTAGGACATATTGGAGAGAAAAAAAAAATACCGCTAGGACAATTTATAAAAAGAGCTAGGTAGAGTGGTAAAAAAAGAAAAGAAAAAAGAAAAGCCAGGACAGATTGGTAAAAAACGCTAGGACAGATTCGTAAAAACGCTAGGACAGATTCGTAAAAAAAAAAAAAATAATAAAATAAACGCTAGGACATAAACGAGCTAAGGACAGATTAAGGCCCAACCGATTAAAAGACATATTGGAAAAAGAGAAAAAAAAAAAAACGCTAGGACAGATTGGTAAAAATAGCTAAGGTAGACTGGTGAAAGGGCCTATGACCGATTGGTAAAAAACAAGAGTTAGGACAGACTGCTAAAAAGAACTAAGGCAGATTGGTGAAAAGGCCTATGACCGATTGGTTAAAAACAATAGAGGACAGGCTGGAACTAAGGACAGATTGGTAAAAGGCTGCGACCGATTGGTAAAAAAAGCTTGGAGATTCAGACTGGTAAAAACAGCTAGGACAGATTCGACCGACTGGTAAAAGGACAGATTGTCTGTAAAAGGCTGATTGGGCAAAGACAGATTCGTAAAAAGACCTAGGACAGATTAGCAAAAGACCTAAAAAATACCTATAAAGATAATAAAAGACCTACGACAGATTGGTAAAAAGACCTACGGAAGATTGGCAAAAAGACCTACGACCGGTTGGTAAAAAGACCTACGACAGATTGGCAAAAGACCTAGATTGGTGAAAAGACCACACTGACTGGTGACCGATTTGGTAAAAAGACCTAGGACAGGCAAAAGACAGCACAATCAGATGAAATGGCTTTACACTTCATACACTGTTCAAGTAACAAAAATTACAATTAAATCTGACGACCGAAGCAGGCCTTGATAAGGACATAGAGAGCTAGCCGCTCCATTGGCATCTGTATAAAAAATAAATACAATTTCAAATGCAATAAAAGCTATGAAAACATATCTGAATCTAAAAATCTTTCCGTTTGAAAAAAAATTGATCACATTTAATATTCGCATGTGAAATCTCTAATATCCGGAATCATTTTTTTGTTTTTTTGTTTCAGAGCAATTATAATGAGAAGCAAAGCTGCCGATGTCGGGACTGACTTTTCGGGAATTTTCGTGACAGAAATGAAATGAATTGTGTCACTATGAATTTGCAGAGGCAGGACCTGAGAGAAAAGAAATTCGTGCAGCGGATCAGAAACAGAATCGATGTGAGAGATGGAAATCCCAAAAAGTGTTTCTTAGCGACTTAAATTTTCTTTTTTTATAAAATTATTTTCTTTTTTTGTTAGTTTGTTATTTAAAAAGGACAGATTTTCTTTTTTTTTAATTCTTAACATAACCAGTTAAAAATGGCTAATTAGAAAACATGAATTATAAATATTACTTTTAAATAAAATACAAACCCAACGACAAGTGATTCCCATTCGGATTGATTGTTTAGATACAAAGAGACGGACAAATTCGTTAATATGGGCGTGAACATGGGCAAAGGCGGGGGCGGCGGCGCCCACGCCGGCGGGAGCAGTGGAGGGGGCATCCTGGACGCCCTCCATCTCTCCCAGGGCACCCTCCACATCGTCATGCTGGGCCTGGACTCCGCAGGGAAATCAACGGCCCTCTACCGCCTCAAGTTCGACCAATACCTAAACACGGTTCCCACGATTGGATTCAACTGCGAAAAGGTGAAAGGTCTCTCAGGGAGAGCTAAGGTAAGTCTCAAGGAACATTTTTTACAGCTTTCTTCTCCTAAAATCATTTGACCCATTGCGTGGATGAAATAGATCTGACGTTCGGTTTGTCCATCCACCGGCAGGAGCGGCTGAATGAACGATTTCAAGTTATCAGGCGTCGTGACTTCTATGGTCACTGACGCCGATGCCAATTAATAGACTATATAGTGTATATTTATAAAGGATATAATTAAAACTTGTAGGAAATAAAATTATATCATATGTAAAACTCCAGCTTCTAAAATATATGTACCCTGCTTTCACTCTGATTTCATTTTATCACTTTCTATTTCTGTTTTCGTTTCTCCCGTTTGCTTCAAAGAAAATGAGTTTTTCCCCTCTTTTTCTTTTCTGTTCAACTCTGCCAATGAATTTGTTAGATTATGCATTCAACATTGCCTGCATGTTCACTAGTTCCCTGAAAACAATTATCTATGGATTTCAATGTGGAGGGGTGGGTCAGTTTGGGCTGCTGAAAAATTAATTAGATTTTAATGTGAATCTCGATACGGATCAAGAGCTTTTTTTATTATTATCAATGTTACGACACACTTAATTATTCTTCCTATACTTGTCACTGCCGACATGATATACCTTCATTGTAACACCCACTGGGTAAAGTATATTTGATTTTAAAATACATCTACCTTCATTATAACACCCACTGGGTAAAATATATTTTATTTTAAAATACATTTACCTTCATTATAAAACCCACTGGGTGAAATATTTTTCTATTTTAAAACACATTTCTATTGCATTGGTGGAAGAAAGCGGCCCCTTTGGGTGTTCTAGTTTTGTCAATTTCGTCTGTGGCACATAACTAAATATTTCCATCTATTTTCTTCCTCTATAAATACTGCATTCAGTTGATTTGATTATTTATTCTTTTACCTGAGGTGAAGAAAGATTATTTTGCAGTTTTATTCTTTTCTTTTAAATTTCAGCGTTAGCGCAATTTACCATAATTTTCCATTTTTTATTCTAAGTTTCGTTATACACACACATATATTTTTTATATATACATATATATGTATATATATAAATATATTTATAAATATATATAAATTATATATATATTTATATATATATATATATATATATATATATATATATATATATATATATATATATATATATACATACCATTCCTTTCCTCTCTTGCTGAATCGGATGAGAAGAAACGGCAATTTACGTCGATCGAGTTTCGCCCTCAAGGAACTTTCTTGTGTGTTCGAGAGAGAGAGAGAGAGAGAGAGAGAGAGAGAGAGAGAGAGAGAGAGAGAGAGAGAGGTGGGAAGGGGGGAGGGGGAATCGTTGTTCTATGATCTTCTTGAAGGAACAGGGTTCGTTTAATTATTCATTTCACGCATTGACAGCCAGGCGTGAGCAAACGTCAAATATTATGAATTAAGTGCCATCAGAAATGATTAATTTCTCTCTAATGCTTCCAACTCAATGTCGTCTTAACCGGTCTAGTCTTTCCAGCAAAATTACTGATTCCGTTCGACCGTAAATCGACACTGACGCAATTCATCCGTGAACGAGCGTTTCCCAAGGGGAAAACATTATTATTAATAGTGTCGAAACATACGTTAATATCGCAGGTTTCAAACGGAATTAATGATTTCACTTTTCGTCTTCTCCAAATTCATTTATATAGTTGTGAAATGTTCGCATTAAGAGCTCTGCTTACGGTTACGAAAGGTTCTTTCAATGTTATTTCTTTCGAATGAATACCATTAATATTCTTTGGAAGCTTGAATTTCAAGTCAGTGGCCCCTTTGGTGTTCCATACGAATAGGGCTCATCTTCTGAATAATAATAATAATAATAATAATAATAATAATAATAATAATAATAATAATAATAATAATAATAATAATAATGCTGTTGTTACTCACTCTAGCCTCTTCCGCCACTGAAGTTGCCTATTCGTGTGTCTGTTTCTTCACAAGATATCTCGAGAAACCATCGACGGATTTAAATGGAATTTTAAAGAGGGTCGGGTTACCATCAAAGGAAGAACCGGTTATATTTTGGGGTAGATTGATCCCGAAGCGAATCCAGAATCTGCGTTTTTTTATGTACTGAGATTCCTTAACAATGCAAGATAAAGAAAAACTCAGACTCTCTATGAAAGACTTAATGGTATATCATAGCAGCTGCTAAATCAGTTAATTTTTTCTAATTTACTGACCCGGAATATTGTTCATTAATTTTGATTCCTGTGTTTCTAGCAGATTTCATAGTATCTTACCAAGTCATTTATTTTTGATATCGAATGATAATTCTTGAATTTAATAACACATTATGTCTCCCGTGTAGTCAGTTTTTCAACCAATTTTTTTTCATGTTGAATACACACTGTGTTAATTCTAATGCTTGTCAGTACCCCTCCACGGTTTCCAAAATTAAAAACACGTCCAGTATTATTCTACTGACGTTAGTGTTTCCAATATTTTCAAATGGTTTCTAAGACTGTTTTGATTTTATTTGGGTCATAATTTTGCGTGTATATATATATATATATATATATATATATATATATATATATATATATATATATATATATATATATATATATATATATATATATATATATATATTCTTGTATATGTATACATGTATTTGTATATATATAGTATATATTTGTGTATATATATATATATATATATATATATATATATATATATATATATATATATTATATACATATCTAGTACACCCAAATACACAATCGCAATCCATCTAACATACACAAAAATATTCATATGTAGGGACACACTGGGAAATACTCTGTCTATTATCATACGAACAAGCGGACAGCAGACCACCTCCTCGAAGAAGCACGAGGGAGAGGTAAGGCCAAATAAGACAAAATAAAAAAAAAAGTAATACAAAAGGCCAAAGGTTAAAGAAACAGTGTGTAATAAACACGAGAGTTTAAGTGAGGCCGTTATGCAAGGCTCCTTATCATCTGGAAATGTATTACAGGAGCACAGTCTGAAGGAGGCGTCGAGAGTGGCTGAAGGAGGCATAATAAATAAGGGCCCAGAAACAAGAGAGCCCTATGCTACCCTACCCTACCCTACCCTATCCTCCCTCCCCCCTTGCCCGGAGGCGTCATTAAAGACCGCTTCCACTTCACGCTGCAAGAGCGGGAAACGAAGCGTCGCTCCCTTTCTTTACCTACCTGTTGGAAGCGCCCCGACCACCGCTAGCTTCGGCGAGAGTTCCCCCCCCCCACCTCGCAGACGCTGCTTTTTCTGTTCCTTTCTTTTATCCTCGGGCGCTAATGGCCCTTTGTTACCTTTCGGGTCTTATTGTAACCCACAGCTGCTTGCACCTGTCAGCTTACGGCATGTCTCTAGAGCAGCGAGAGCGTGCAACAAACCTCCGATCTTCTCTATGATCCAGGCTTATGATAAACCAGCATGAACTTATCCCCTCCCCCCTTAATTTTTCTGATATTTTTAAGGTAATCACAGAAATCAATATAATTTAGTGGTTAGGAAACGCTAAAGGACGCAAGAGCCCCTTAGACCACAAATATGTCTTTTATCAATATGTCCTTTTTGTCTTTTAAGTACAGATTTTTTTATGAAGTTTTACACATCAACCTTCCGGTTCCTGGACATTCTGTTTTGGCATGGCATTGCTACCTCCATACCCTTTTCTCTGATCTGGTGGAGACTCATCACAGTCGAGTAACCGCCAGGTACATAAACTGTTATAGGTCAATAGATTTATTAGGGAACGGGCTCAAGTCATTTCAACAATGAGTAGGATCCAAAGTGTGTGTGTGTATATATATATATATATATATATATATATATATATATATATATATATATATATATATATACATACATATATATATATATATATATATATATATATATATATATATATATATATATATATATATATACATACATATGCAACAGAAGAATTCCATGAAAGTGGAGCCAAATAAGAATAGGTAGACCAGTACTTGAGGAAACATTCTTTTATTGACTAGTTTCGAGGTTCTAACACACCCCATCATCAGGCATCTAAAATAACAAATAAATACAATGAAAGAAAAAAAAACACTCATTAAAATGAAATAAAATTAAACATCAGAACTAACTACCAAGAATTAAAATTGAACAGTACCGTTTAACCTATAGCAAGAGGCAAGAGAGGAATACAAGGCAAATGCAAAGATAGTTACAGAAGATAGACACAGAATTAAAAACAAAGCAACTCAACTGACCGTTCATTATTACAGAGTGATGGTTTTTCTTTGATGGTATATAATGTTTCAATTGTGGTTAGCTCCACATCACTAGAACGACTGGCTAATATAGAAAAAGAATCTATACTCAGAGGATGGTCATGCTGATGGCAGTGCTCACGAATGGCACTAAATGCTTGTTTGTTAAGTGGCCTGTTTGTTCTAATTGATCGGCCTAGGTGTTCAAAGGCACGGACCCGAAACTGGCGCTTTGATTTCAAAATCATTCACCCTTTCTGTAGTTTCTCTTCACAGTCCCAATCAGTATTATATCTTCTGTAAATATCAACCACTCCACACTCCATTTTGCAATCCCTCAACTTTGTACCATCATATAACCTTACTTTCTTTCACTTCTTGCATCATCCCATCCATAAAGCTATGAAACAATCATGCATCCATAACTAACCTTAGTATCAGATCCATTTTTGAACCAAACCAGTCACTCGCCCGTCGACATATACTAAATACATGTTTCTGAGCCCGTCACAAAAATTTTATTTACTCTTAATAGTTTACGTTCTTTTCCATACATCCCAACTCTTCACATTTTATCTCTATCGTTATTGTCACAAACTTTCTCTAGGTCGACGTATACAGTTCTGCTTTTAGTTTTCTGTAAAAGAATACTATTGTGCCAGCTTTGTCCTTCCATCCGTACTTTTTTCTGTCCGCCCTTAGATCTTAACAACTACTGAGGAGCCTACAGGGCTGCAAATTGGTATGTTGATCATCCACCCTCCAATCAACAAACATACCAAATTGCAGCCCTCTAGCCTCAGTAGTTTATATATATATATATATATATATATATATATATATATATATATATATATATATATATATATATATATATAATGTACATAATCCATAATACGTGTGTGTGTGTGTTCAGGTGCATAGCAGAGAAACCAATAGGATCAGCATATCGCACGCAACCCAGATTAAAGGGATTAAGCTAATAAAAAAAAGGGGGTCTTAGGTATGACTATATTTGGTTTTTCTTCTTCTCCCTTTCTTCTTGCGTCCTCGAGAGAGGAGGAGTGGGTTGATCCTCGATTCGAGGACCAGCGACTAAGGGCCCAGCAAGTTGGTATCGGCTTCAAGTGCTATCTTCAGGACACTTTCAGTGAGTTGCATCTTCCGGCAATAATGATAAAATTGGCCGTAAGAGACCAAAAGAAATTAGCGAAAGTATATTTTCTCTTTACTTAATGTGCACACATAAGCACAGTATGTATATATGTATATATACTGTATGTGTTTATATAAATATATAATATATATATATATATATACATATGCAAAGTTGCATAATGTAAAGAAAAAAGAAGACCAATGGCATTACATCAGATATAGGTAACATTATGGTCTCAAAACAATCACGAAGCCACACACAGTTTCTGTCATTCTTTTTATGTCACATATTATTATTATTATTATTATTATTATTATTATTATTATTATTATTATTATTATTATTATTATTATTCAGAAGATGAACCCTATTCATATGGAACAAGCCCACCAAAGGGGCCATTGACTTGAAATTTACGCTTCCAAAGAATATGGTGTTCATTAGGATAAAGTAAGAGGAGATAAAAAAAACGGTATTACGGTAGTAATGCATTACATCTGCGCTTGAGCTTTTGAAGTTCCAACACTTTGCAAAGTAGCTCATGGGGTAAAAGCAGTTATTATTATATGGTGCCTTCAGGAACTTCGTAGCCCTAAATCCAACACCTCGACAGTATTTCGCTACACTTGATCAGTAACTTTCAAATATATATATATATATATATATATATATATATATATATATATATATATATATATATATATATATATATATATATATACGTATATATATATATATATATATATATATATATTTATATATAAATATAAATACTTAACCTACTTCCAAATCAGTTTGTTGGGATAATGGAATTTCTTTGACAGCAATGATTATCACAAGGACCGATATGTTTAGTTTCGGGAAAATTTTAAACTTGCTCCGAAAATAGGAACTTTTTAACCTGAACGATGTCGATTAGTGCAGCTTTAATTCACACAGCCATAATATCTCACTGCCCTCTATAGCTGCGATTTCTCTTCAATCTTACTTTTATAATGAGTCTACTCAGTTACATCTCTTACGATCCTTGATTTAGCGTTGGAGCGCAAAGGTTCTCAATCGGAGTTTGCGTTCCTACGGGCGTTTACAAGGAAGGATAGAGAGAGAGAGAGAGAGAGAGAGAGAGAGAGAGAGAGAGAGAGAGAGAGAGAGAGAGAGAGACATTCATGATATTTACGTTAACTGTTTAGTAGTCAAAGCAACGTAAACAAAACTGAATATAATATTTCACTCCCTTCCAATATCTGACGTGCTCCTTCGAGCAAAGAGTAACTGAGGGATTGTGGGTGGAATGTCTGATTAATAGGTGGTGCTGGGGAAGGTGTGTGTGTGTGTGTGTTTGTGTGTGTATGTGTGTGTGTGTGTGTATGGAGAAGACGGGACATCACGGTTGAATGAAAGAGAACCAATCACTCCACGGTACAAAACATTCTGCCTTAACCTTCGGCCATGAAGTTTCACTGGCTTCCCCAGTCTTCGGCGTCCATAGACGCCCAAATGTGCTTGCCACACATGACGCCCTGACCGTGAAGTTTTTCCACGTTAGCTAATGAGGAAGACCCAAACGTCAACTTTTTATCGGTAATCGTTAGGGTGGGGGGGAGGTGGCGGGGGAACGCTGTCACGTTTAAACGATGGGTTACCGATGACTATAAACAGCGTCGACGGGATTCGAGCGTTTTCCAGTTCTGGGAAATCTTTTCGGGATAATCAATACTTTGCGTCGGCGGCAATGCACTGAAACTTCGGCGGTGGGTGTGGACCGCGATCTCCGTTAAGTTCTTGATAATTAAAGATAATGAGCGACTTTGTCAAGAATTAGGTTTGGCATAATTTCAGTGGTCGTGGTCTCCTTGTCATGTCTGCGCAGAGTTTGCGGGTCCTTTATCTCTTCTTTCCACCAATCAGGCTTTTTTTTAAGTTATCTCTTTATGCTCTCTCTATATCTATGTATCATGTCTTTAACGTAATTTTATATATATGTATATATATACATACTGTTCACACGCCACACACATATATATAAACGCAATACAAGGAAGGTATTGCCTTTATTTATATATTCATCACATTCCATATTTTCGTGATTCAGTTATACATACATACATACATACAGTGCATACATATATGTATGTATGTATGTATGTATATATATATATATATATATATATATATATATATATATATATATATATATATATATATATATGTGTGTGTGTGTGTGTGTGTGTGTATGTATATATACTGTATAGTATTTATGTTGTATTCCGTTGAACAGATTCGCTTCTCTCTCTCTCTCTCTCTCTCTCTCTCTCTCATTGCAGTAGAAAGTAGCACGTGCAATATCATACAATACCCTACCTTCTCTATAAGTTACATTCACCTACATTCAAGTCCAGAGCTGAAACTTTCTGTCCCAAAGTTGAACGTGATTTAGTTTTCCCGCAAATAGAAAACCGTCTGTTCATTAATCCATTTCCCTGACTATTAACCTATTTCCCTGTTTATCTATTCACACGACTGTCTCTCAGCTTTCATGACTATCAGTCTGCGCGTTTGTCCACTTCACCCATCAGTCTTCCTGTTTTTTTTTTATATATTTTCCTGTCTCTTCGTCTGCGAGCAGACATTTATCTCCTCACTTGTTTGTTTGTTTGCCTCTTTCTCTGTTTATCAGTTTCTTCACTTTTTTTTTTTTACCTTCCCTTCGGCTGGTGTTCCAACTCAGGGCTTGGGGTACTGAATATCTTGTGGATTAAAGAGGATGTGGATAAACGAGCTACCACAGTTTATAGTCTCAAGTCATAGTTTTGAGAGAGAGAGAGAGAGAATATGTACGAGTCGGCATGAAAGATTGCATATCTGTTGTTAGCAGGATAAAGCGAATATCCAAGGGTCAACAGACAATAATTCTGGGAGAGAGAGAGAGAGAGAGAGAGAGAGAGAGAGAGAGAGAGAGAGAGAGAGAGAGAGAGAGAGAATATATATGAGTCGGCATGAAAGACAGCGTATCCGTTGTTAGCAAGATAAAGCGATTATCCAAGGGTCAACAGAGAGAGAGAGAGAGAGAGAGAGAGAGAGAGAGAGAGAGAGAGAATATATGTGAGCGGCATGAAAGACAGCATATCTGTATCTAGCATGATAAAGCGAATAGCCAAGAGTCAGCAGACAATAATTCTGAGAGAGAGAGAGAGAGAGAGAGAGAGAGAGAGAGAGAATATATGTGAGCGGCATGAAAGACAGCATATCTGTATCTAGCATGATAAAGCGAATAGCCAAGAGTCAGCAGACAATAATTCTGAGAGAGAGAGAGAGAGAGAGAGAGAGAGAGAGAGAGAATGTCAGTAACATACCATACCTGGTTTTGAAAAACTCACTTTCGATAAACAACTACCAAATAACAGTAATGCGTAGACAAATACAGCGTAAAAAATCATCATAACAACTTCTTGCATTCACAATTTTTCGTTTATTGGGATGATCGCCAAGAAATGATAGGTAGCAAGATAATAGGTACTCGGGCGCTATACTTCTCTCTCTCTCTCTCTCTCTCTCTCTCTCTCTCTTTTATGGATGACCTTTCACCAAATTCAATTTCTATGATTCTCTTTGGTGTACACATTTCTGGCGATGACGCCAGACCTCATTTTCCTATTTTTTCTGCCGAGAGGACTCTGACAGGCAATAGGGTCCAAATCCGGCTAGGCTTTTTTTTTTTTTTTTTTAATTACATCTGAATTCTTCTGCAGTTGTCAGTTAGTCTCTCCTTGTCTTTCATATCCACTAGCGGATCCAGAAAAATTTCATGGGGGATGGGTCACCCATTTTTATATTTATCATCTATGTTATTATTCTTCAATATTATTATTTTGTCATTATTTTTCATGGGCGGGTGGGCACGTGCCCATTTTTTTTATAGAGCTGACTTTATCAAGGGAATATTTTGTCTTTTTCTTGTTGTCTATCATGTGATAAATTCCTTCGTTCAGTATGTTCTCGTTAGTTTCGTAGGATTAAGTAATATATAGACACATATATGAGTATATATATAGTTATATATATATATATATATATATATATATATATATATATATATATATATATATATATATATATAGAGAGAGAGAGAGAGAGAGAGAGAGAGAGAGGGTATCTACTGGTTACTTTTTACCAAATACATACAGTATGTAATGGCAATAACCACAATGCCCTCTTAACTTCTCAAATTCTTCACACTTTTTGGATACGTTTGTCACTACAAAGCCTTAGATCCAAATGCAAGATTATGAAGTAATTCTAATGTCAGTAGCGGGATTCGAACCCGCATCCATATAAATGACAATTCGTGAGCTCGATTACAAAATCCTTTTACAGGTAAAACTCACGTTTTTCTTCATTAGCATCTCTCTCTCTCTCTCTCTCTCTCTCTCTCTCTCTCTCTCTCTCTCTCTCTCGTGAATAAGCCTATACACACAACACAGTACTTAAACTCAAGGGGATGGGCCAACATGTTTAACCCAGAACTACGCCCATTACGTCACAAGTGGTACTTAGCGATCAAACTGATAATAAGATTGAGTCACACCCTTCCCCTCGCTCCCCCCGCCTTCTCCAACCACCTTCCTCTCCCAACCCGACCCGACCCAGCCCCATGTATGGGCGTCCTTCTCCCTATCGATTCTATGGGCTTCCTTTGTAAGCCGTAGACTTTACGTTCGGCTCAGCGCTGACTCCACCTGAATCGTCAACGTGAAAGCTTTGTGAGATCACATTATGATCACTTGTAAGGGTAACTGATTTGATTTGATTTCACGTCATGTGGCTGACTTATGTGGAGTTGGGTCAGGGATTCAGTTTTTAAGTTTTCTGTAAACGAAAACTATTGAGATGGCTCCGTCCGCACTCTTTTCTGTCCTCACTTTTTTCTGTCCGCCCTCAGATCTTAAAAACATAGTAGAAAAACTGTACCTTTATCTAAATAAAATTGTGGCCAGACCACACTTTACATTACTCTTACTAATACTTAGCTTTCTAAACTATTCCCTACTACTGAGGCTAGAAGCCTGCAAATTGCTATGTTGATCATCCACCCTCCAGTCATCAAACACACCAAATTGCAGCCCTCTAGCCTCTGTAGTTTTTATTTTATTTAAAGTTAAAATTAGCCAAAATCTTGAATCTGGCAACGATATAGGACAGGCCACCACCGGGCCATGGTTAAAGATTCATGGGCCGCGGCTCATGCAGCATTACACCGAGACCACTGAAAGATAGATCTATTTTCGGTGGCCTTGATTATACATAGGCTGCACAGAAAACTTGATTGTGCCGAAGAAACTTAGGCGCATTTTTTACCTATTAAAGTATTTTATCAAAGACTGTGTAACTCAGAAATCTCTTCGTTTATCAATAAATTATCTGAGATAATGTATGAATGTATTTCAGTGGCTATTCGTCCATTGTGGATTAAACCGATGTGCAAACGAGGGTCGTATTGTCTTTTAAAGTTATTGACTGTTAAACAAAGGGTATATACCCTATGAAAAACAACGAAAAGCCAAGGATTTTATATCCTAAGAAAAACAACAGAAATAAGATGCTATATAACTTAAGACAAACAATGGAAGGCCGAGGGTATATAACCCAAGAAAAACAACAGAAACAATTTATAATCTAAGAAAAACAACAAACATCCGAGGGTATGTAGCCTAAGAAAAAACAGAAACACGGGGGTGTATAATTTAAGAAAAACAACAAAGATCCGAGGGTATATAACCTAAGAAAACAAGAGAAGGCTGAGGGTATATAACCTAAGAAAAACAACGGAAGGCTGAGGGTATATAGCCTAAGAAAAACAACGAAATGCTGAGTGTATATAACCTAAGAAAAACAACAGAAGGCTGAGGGTATATAACCCAAGAAAAACAACGAAATGCTGAGTGTATATAACCTAAGAAAAACAAGGGAAGTCTGAGGGTATATAACCGAAGAAAAACAACGAAATGCTGAGGGTATATAACCGAAGAAAAACAACGAAATGCTGAGTGTATATAACCTAAGGAAAACAACGAAATGCCTAGGGTATATAACCCAAGAAAAACAACACGAGAAACCCGAGGGTACGACAAACTAAATCATTCGTTTGTTTGTTTACTGCCGTAGCAAAACAACGCGAAACCCTCCCTTAGTCCGTTGACCGACCCTAGATCTGGAAACATGATGAAAGACTCTCCCGAACTGTGAAATATTCTGCTCGGAACAAGAGAATTTCTCAATCGTGCCAATTCTCATGCCAGCTCTCCAATATCATATAGTCAATAGGAATACATTACTGGCCATTCGACTTTCTATTCTTTCTGTCCATTCGATTTCCATCCTTTTTGTTTATTTATATATATATATTTTTTTTGAAGGATAGAGGACGCGTTTTATGCACAGAAGTGGCAATGCTTTTATTGACTTCTATCATTTCAGATTCACTGGCTGTCCAAAGAGCGTTATGTTGTTTACTCTTTGCAATCACTCTGCGAATGTGTGTACGCAACGACAGGCATGTCGACACACAGTGCCCACCCACACACACACACACACACACACATATATATATATATATATATATATATATATATATATATATATATATATATATATATATATATATATATATATATATGTATATACATACACCTAAGGCAATGCATGCACATATACTGTATATATAAATATATATATATATATATATATATATATATATATATATATATATATATATATATATATATATATATATATATATATATATATAATGTATTTCATGCAACTGTGGTACATACGTATGAATTTTCCGGTCCCTTACAAACTTTCCGAGATAATTAATGTTTTTTAATAAACAGAGTCATATTTAACCACTATATACATAGAGACCACATTGTGTATCATTAAAACCTGTAGAGGGTTAACCCTCTCCCTTCACCAAAAGAAGAAAAACTGTTAATTACAACAGACCTCAATAAAACACATCAGGAGTAGAAACTTACTTACATTGCTAGCAGAAAGGTATGTGATTATACACTTTCCAGTAGCCATATCGAGCCCACGATCGAGGAAAAACTGGGAGTATAAAGGATGTAGATTTAGTCCCGAAAAGAAGCGAGATATATATATATATTTATTGAAGGATTTTAGATACGAGTCAGAAAAAGGGAGACATAACTTCAACTCCGCCACTCGGCAACTGAGGAAAAGAGCCAGTTGGTCGCCGACGATAAACATAAAAATTTCTTATAAAACTAAAATCCTGTCGAAAGTTCAAATATAACTCTCTACTGCCGGCTTCTCCGTGGGCGAGTCATGTCATTTGTAGTACTTTCGTCGACGAAAACTGAAAGGAATTCATTATTTTTCAGTTATTTCAGACTGTTGCAGATGGATATCAGAGCAACTTTGCTCACAGGTGGGGTAAGGCCAAGGAGTAGTTGATAATAGACGAATCGGACCCAAGACACTTATTTAAAATTTTCGTTAACATCCTCCGGAAATTTTGTTAACTGCTAAATGGCGGAAAATCACCCACTCGAACTTTTTTCTTGAAGGAGGAGCATTGCAATCAAAAATAAAGGATTTAAGTGGCTCATACACGACCCTCATTAAAATCAGGTCATTACGAAGAAACAATACAACTTGGCGGCGTATGAAAAGCGGTGTAGGGAAGAAGAATAAGAAGAAGAAGAAGAAGGAGAGAGAGAGAGAGAGAGAGAGAGATAGAGAGAGAGAGAGAGAGAGAGAGAGAGAGAGAGCAAAGTCTACTTGCTGATAACGATGGAACAAAATATTGTCCAACCCTCTCCTCTCTCTCTCTCTCTCTCTCTCTCTCTCTCTCTCTCTCATAATAATCGTATATTTAATTACTTTTTGAACTGCATTTTACATGTTATATTCTTTCTACTTTTCGCCCTATTTCTTAATCCGATTATTTTTCTTTTTCTTTTTCATTTTCATATATATATATATATATAAATAAAATCTCTCTCTCTCTCTCTCTCTCTCTCTCTGCCACTATACCCTTAATGTCAATAACAGCAACTCACTAAGGAAGCTAAAACTACGTCATGCATCTATTTAAAAATTATTTAAAACTGCAAGAACACACACACACAAATATATATATATATACATATATATATGAATGTCTTTCACTGTAATACAACAGTATTATATGAAGATAAAAGTGTGTTTATGGGCTTTTTATCTTCATATATATATATATATATATATATATATATATATATATATATATATATATATATATATATATATATATGTGTGTGTGTGTGTGTGTGTGTGTGTGAGCGTGTGGTGTGTGTACACGTTTACAATTTAATGGTCGACACACTGTAAATTCGTCTCACAACGCAAAAACTGTATCTTATCATGAACATCTTTCTGTTTAATAAAATATTCAAGTTTCTCTACCCACCCCACCCCCTTCTCTCTCTCTCTCTCTCTCTCTCTCTCTCCCTCTCACTTATTCCGCAGAGTAATTAACAAGGCAACTGACCTCAACGCTGACCAAGCTGAAAATGCAGTTAGGTAAAAGCATTTTAATGCTGCCCCCGGGAAAAGCTGTCGCATTAGTTACGCCAACCTGCAGTTCCGGAAGAAGCAACTTATTTTTTCTCTGGAATTTTGAAATACTTAAAGTCTCAGAAAACAAGGTACAGAGATTATTCTGCTCCCTGTCTCTAAGTGTACAGGTACGTATACATGCAAGGATATGGATATTTTTATCGTGTATTATTATTATTATTTAGAAGATGAAACCCATTCATATGGAACAAGCCCACCACAGGGGCCATTGACTTGCAATTCAAGCTTCCAAACAATATTATGGTGTTCATTAGGAACAATTAAGAGGAGGTAAAGAGAAATACATAGAGAAGAGATACCACTTATTAAAAAAGGAAAAAATATATCAATAAATTAATAAATAGATAAAAATGTATTAAAATACAAGGCGAATAGTATTAGGGTAGTAATGCATTGCATGTTTGCTTGAACTTCGTATAAAAAGGCAGATCAAATGGTTAAGGAAGCACAGAAGAAGAAAGAGAATTCTGCATACAGTGATCAGGAGGAGCCTTCGAATTCGCTACTCTCACTTATTATCCGCGAGTTCGTGAAGCTAAACGGGTGCAACGAGATCGACAGTGGTGAGGCGGCATGTTGTATAACTGACGTATGACAGAAAAAAGATTCATTCTCAAGATTACGTAAACTTTTCGTGACATCTTTATTTTTCTGTTGAAATCATTTGAAAAACTCGAAGAACAAATAAACTTGACAAGGTTACATAACGTTAAGTATACTCATATCAAAGCAAAATACCTTAAGTGACTAAGAAAAACAGCGTGCAAAAAAACAATATACAAATGTGTTTGCTTTTTACTTCTACTGTCAAAGGCGGGAGTGAAACCACAGTGTATATAAACCTCAGAATCAGCTCCGGCTATAGGATATAACAGAATACAGAACTTAGGCCAAAGACCAAGCGCTGGGACCTATGAGGTCATTCAGCGCTGACACGGAAACTGACAGTGAAAAGATTTGACAGGTGTAACAGGAGGAAAACCTCGCAGTTGCACAAAGAATCACGAACAATGAATCACGAGTTAGGAGAGAGTTAAGGAAAATAAGATGGAAGAAAGAGAATATGAAAGGAGGTACAGTAAAAGGGAATGGAAGGCATTGCAGCTAGGGGCCTAGGGAAGGGACGCCACAAAGAACCTTGAGTAATGGCTACAGTGCACCGCATGAGGTGCACTGACGGCACTACCCACCCTAAGGGGATCCGCCAGTCATACAGTGTGATTAAGATGACCTACTTCCCAATCACGCGTCTCATTTCCATATTTCTTAACCTTTAAGAAGAGGGCGGAGTAGGATGGGTGGTAGGAAGACGAGGAGGAAAGAGGATTTCCTCTCTGCCAAGGACCTTGGGCCAGATTTGGATGGAGAGAACCTCTTTAATTCTGTAGGCGGTTTGCATCTTCCGCCTCGTGTAGACTTTATCGGGTTGGGAGAATTCCACAAACTTTTTATATCTCAACTCTTCTCCACTGTAAATGTCGTTTGTATTGTTGATGACAAGTGTTTAATTCATCATGCATATCAATTCCCGAACTCATTTTCAAATGCAATGCATAGTCACGAACCCACAAGTGTGTGTGTGTAAATAAATAAAAATATATATATATATATATATATATAAAAATATATATATATATATATATATATATATATATATATATATATCACAGTACACCTCTTTACCCAACAGAAGCTAATGCCTAAAAATAGCTTGGTGGTACTGAGGACCCACTAAACCTTAGTGGGTCCTGGGCGCACTGGTGGGCGGTAGGCCAAGGGGCGAACCATGGACTTTAAAAAAACGCGACCCGAGCAATGCAACATATTTTATTTTTCAGTTTACGCTTCTGGGGTTATATTCGTTGTGTTGTCTGATGCCTGGTACTTATTATATCGTCCCTAGTTTGACGGACTGGTGTAAGCCACTTTTTCCCCGATCTGAGAAAATAGGCTTCAAAGATTTTGACATTATTCAGACCTAATTAGCTCATCTTTTGAGGAAAGCTGGGTGCAAAATGTGACAACGCAGACTGTTGAAAATTTGATATGTTACAGAGTATCAACAACTGAGACACTTTGGTTAGAAGACTCGAAAAATTAAAAAAAAAACGGAATACGCAAGTTCATCCAAACAGGGACGATATACTGTATATACAAACAGCTCGCTTATTTTCATTTACATTATACACTCACACAAATGCGCATAAATAACTTTATGAAAAACATGTTTATTATTTCACAAACAGTTACTATCCCTGGTAATTCTGAACCTTTAAGGCATGGCAATATTAAAAGCCATATGAAAAGGCATGGCCATTAATGTCAGAGAGGAAATGGATAAGAATCATCTATTTCTACAATATACGAAACTACTTCAGTAAATCAAAGCGTTTTCGGCGCCGATGACCACAGCTATCGGGAGGCCTGGGTTAATCAATATTATTGAAGTATTTAATCAATCAGAGAAAGACACCTCAAGGCCTCTGTTACACAACGGGCCAACCAGAGAGCTCGAAATGTCATACGTATCTAGTGATGTTCAACCGTTGGCAAGATACTGGAATTCTTTCTCTCACAAAATCCTAACAACACATTTTGCTGTGATAATCATCTGTGGCTTTAGACACTTCAATGGCACCAGTATCTTTACCTCTCTCAAACACACACACAAATATGTAAAGAGAGTAAGACAAGGATTTCTCCTTAGAGACAGTAAGTACCCGAATAACATGCATGATAACTTAGATAGCAGTTTTCAAGCATAACAAACACGCAACGAAAAATAACTGAAGAATGTTTTGCGAAATTCTTCTAACCCGAAACACAAATTAAGAATAAAGATAGACTTCCAAATTCAAAACAAGGAAAGGACAGACACATACATGCACACACACACACACACACACTCGGGTATCACGGACAATATTCTTCTAACTCGAAACACAAATTAAGAATAGAAATAGACTTCCAAATTCAAAACATGTAAATAAGTGCAAGGAAAGCAAACGCACACACACGCACACACAAACACACACACACTCAGGTATCACGGAAGTCATACGTATCAATACCAATCGCAGCGCGCCTGCGCGCACGATACTCTCTCGTACGTATAATAGACATAAAGACCGATCCTACCCACTTTCCTGAAGACGTCTCAAGTCCTCAAGAGAAAAATACGGCTTTTGTATCACAGGTCGTCTTGAATGGATGCGATGAGGCCATTCAAGCAGAGAGGGGACTCGAGGGCGTATGGATTTAACAAAGGTGAGGTCTTGATGGCTTAAGTAAGCAGTTTTTGATTTCTATTATGAAAAAAAAAATCTCACGATTGACTGGTAAATTTTTTTCTGTCCGTGGTTTTCTTGTTTAAAATAAAAGTTTCATTGTAAAATATATATATAAAAATATATATATATATATATATATATATATATATATATAAATAAAATAATATACATATAAATATATATATATATATATAAAAATATATATAAATATATATATATATATATATATATATATATATATATATATATATATATATATAAATACAAATATACTCATACATACTCATATAATATACACACATATATATACATAAGAAATACACAAATACTAAAACGTAATTTTGAATGTAAAACATTCTTATTTTCATCACAGTGAATATACCTGCGTGATACAACTAGGAAGATAATCTTCAACCCCCTGTAACATTCTTTGTTTACATTCTTGAGAAAGAAGGCGAACTTCCTAAGAAAATTTAGAAAACTAAATGAAAAATATCTTCAAGACTTGAACAGTTATTATTTTCTTGGCATCCATTTTATTCAAATGAAAAAATAGATAAAAAAAAAAAAAGCTAACACTCTCCTAGACTCTATAAGAGGCGACCATGGACTCGATGTCCTTTAGGCCTACATCAATATTCTCAAATTTAAACAAAAAAATCTATAAGGAACAAAATAGTTTCGATGATAAATAACCAACGCTATTTAAATACCAATTAATTTTTTTTGCCGCGCCTTAAATCAAAATCGCAACATAAAGAATAAACAAGGAAACAAATGCGCCGAAGTTTCTTCGTCGCAGTCGAGTTTTCTGTATAGCGTATAATTAAGGCCACCAAAAACAGATCTACATTTCGGTGGTCTCGGTATAATACTGTATGAGTTGCGGCCCAAGAAACTTTAACCACGGCCCGGTGGTGGCCTGTCCTGTATCGTTGCCAGAAGCATGATTATGGCTAACTTCAACCTTAAATAAAATAAAAACCCACTATTGAGGCTCGAATAAATAAAAATTGGTAAGTTTGATGACTGGAGGATTGATGATCAACATCACCAATTGCAGCCCTAAATAAATAAATTAATAAATATCTGAGGGCGGACAGAAAAAGTGAGGACAAAAAAAAGTGCGGACAGAAAAAATGAGGACGAACAGACAAAGCCATCTCAATAGTTTTCTTTTACAGAAAACTAAATGTGAACTAAAAATGCCTGTACTACATCAAAGGCGACAAGACAATAATCTCTTCGTTCCTTACATCAAGAGATCTCAGAGACAATAGACAAATAAAAGACCAGACGTTTCTAAAGCCCTTATTTCCCTTCAACACAAATAAATGAATTAAAAAATAAATAAATCTGACTGCCTCCCATTCCGTCAATAATATAAAATCTCTCTCTCTCTCTCTCTCTCTCTCTCTCTCTCTCTCTCTCTCTCTCTCTCTCTCTCTCTCGTTTGCAGCAAAAAAAAAAAAAAACAGGGAAGCAAGTTTCGCCATTTATTTTGAAGTTGGCCTGACTCATTACGCAACAGGGGAAGGGGCTGGCTAGATGAGAGGGGAGGGGAGGGGAAGAGAGAAGAGGAGGTAGCCAGGGGAGGTGGGGATAAAGAGAGATATTCGAAACTTGGTCTGTGAGGAAAGGGGCTCTAAAAATAAAGTCTAATACTTTGGATATTGGCTCTTCCACTTGGGTGACCAAGACACGAGTTATGGGGTCGGAGGAAGAAGAAGATGAAAGACGCTAGATCTGGGACGAGAAGGACCCGAAAGAAGAACCGGAATTATATCGGTGGGGTTCATCGGGAGGGGATTAGGAGGAGCCATAAGGCACGGGAAGATGAGGGAGATACAGAAATTAGAGAGAGAGAGAGAGAGAGAGAGAGAGAGAGAGAGAGAGATAAAACATCACCAATAAATGAGAAAAAATAAAAACAAACAATGCTGAAAATAGGATATAAACTAATTAAATAAATGCTCTTAAAGAAAAGAGAGAGAGAGAGAGAGAGAGAGAGAGAGAGAGAGAGAGAGAGAGAGAGAGAGAGAGGACATCACCAATGCGTATAAAAAACAATAAAAAAACACACAATAAGGTATTGAAAACAGGATATAAAACTAACTGCGTTCGCCTGTGAGAGAAGAGAGAGAGAGAGAGAGAGAGAGAGAGAGAGAGAGAGAGTGGACATCACCAATGTGTGAGAAAAAGCAATAAAAAACGCACAATAAGATATTGAAAATAGGATATAAAACTAACTGCGTTTGCCTGTGTGTCTATGGGGGAGAGAGAGAGAGAGAGAGAGAGAGAGACAGAGAGAGAGAGAGAGAGAGAATCAACAACGTTTGTGAAAACAGCGAATAAAAAAATAAAAATAAATAAATGAACTAATGTACTGAATAGGGATATAAAACTAATTGCAAATGGGATAAAAAAATTGCAAAATGCGAGAGAGAGAGAGAGAGAGAGAGAGAGAGAGAGAGAGAGAGAGAGAGAGAGACTAATAATAAAAAAAAAAAAAAAAAACGAACAACGAATCCGAGAGAGTTAAACTTTTGAAAGAGAATGACAGAATTCCATTTCGTTTTTAATTCCGATGTCAGAATTATAGCACAGCACCGGAGGGGGTTTGGGGGAAAAATGATCAAAAAGTTGCCGAGTGTACGTAAACTTTCCAGTTATTAATGGCTCGCCATAACGAGGCTATTAAATCTAGCGAAATACCTAAATTCTGTTTCTGGTTGAGGGACCCGAGAGAGAGGGCCCAAACCACCCCCGGGCGCGTTCATTCCGTCATGCCTGGGAGTGATAGCGTTTTCCATTGGCTTGATCGAGTTTTTTTTAAACGCAAATTCCAGGGAAAATAAACTGGGTTTTTGCTCACGGTCTGGGATTTAAAGACGCGTCTTTACTCGGTTATTTTATATTTTATCCTCATTATTATTATTATTATTATTTTTATTATTATTCAAAATACTTAAATCCTCATATGGAACGGAACAATCAAGCGAAATGTCTAAATGAAAAGAGAAAAAATGAGCCGAAAACGATGAAAAATAAACATAAGGCATATGAATGCAGTTAAATAAACTTACATTCAGAAAAATACGGACACCAGTAGAAGCAAAACTAAGCCAAGGATAAATAAAGACGCCAAAAACCCGATTTTACCGTTAGAAAAAATACATCTAAAAATATAACCAAAACAAGGAAATAAAGACGGAAACATGTGTCCTTAGCGAGCGAGCAGCGCCCAAATCGGAGACTGTCAATAAAAGAGTTGTGCATGACCTTTGATTAAAGGCGCTGGGAATTAGGTCAGCTACAGATTTAGAACTCTCTGTCGCCCGCTTAGAAACAAACCCAGCGGCGGAGGAGAGCAACCGCGATTTGCAAATATAGTCGTGAGGGATATTTGAAAACTTTCTTCTTCTTGGGGAGGGAGAAGTTTTAACTTGCACCGCTAGAGGCTTCCAAAAAAAAAAAAAATGGGGGCAACCCAGAATTTTCTCATAAGACGTGGTCGAAACGTCAATATATAGGATTATTTTCCTTTCTTTAGCAGCAATTTTAGTTTTCTGTAAAAGAAAACTATTGTGCCATCTTTGTCTGTCCGTCAGCACTTTTTCTGTCCGCCCTCAGATCTTAAAAACTACTGAGGCTAGAGGGCTGCAAATTGGTATGTTGATCATCCACCCTCCAGTCATCAAACCTACCAAATTGCAGCCCTCTAGCCTCTGCAGTTTTTATTTTATCTAAGGTTAAAGTTAGCCATAATCGCGCATCTGGCAACGATATAGGACAGGCCACCATCGGGTCGTGGTTAAAGATTCATTGGCCGAGGCTCATACAGCAATATGCCGAGACCACCGAAAGGTAGATCTATTTTCGGTGGCCTTGGTTATACGCTGTACAGAAAACTCGACTGCGCTGAAGAAACTTCGGCGCATTTTTTACTTTTTTTATTATTTCTTTTTACCAACACCATCTCCTTCCCCCATCCACCGCCTCTACGGGCCTTTTAAAGAAAAGCAAATGAACATTTTTCTAATCAACAATTGTTGGCCCATAGCCCACCCCTCCACAAAATTTCCGTGGAGGGATTTTGTGGGCAAGGAGGCAAGCACAAGCAAACAAACCACCAGTATTTGAGTGTCTTTTGATCTGGTATTCTGTCAGATCCTGAATGAAAGCAGTGTAATGAACAAATTTATTCCACAATATGAAGAGGGGCGGCGGGGGGGGAAACAAAGGCAGTAAGAATGACAATAAAAATCACGACACCGATCACATAAGACGATGGAGGTGACGGAATACGAGAGAGAGAGAGAGAAATGATGGGTCGTTTTACCACCACAACATACACTTGTATAATTATTCAATACTAGTATTCACTAACCAGAATACGAAATTCACAGTAAGTGAAATCGCATCACAAGACAATCAACCAACGTGTGCAAAACCAATTTGGGGGGAAAAATAAACACTAAGAAAAATAACTTAATTTTAATACAAAAGAAATAGACAGAAATGACGCCTGAACCACTAAATACAATAATTATAATGAAAACAATTACGCTTAATATAAAAAACACACTTACCCAATTAATAAATAGAAAAACAACACATTCAAACGCAAAATGGAGGGGCCCAGAAAGGAGGAGAAGTTCAAAAAGAATGAATAACCTAGCCAAATACAACACTAAAGTATTCAGAAGTGGTCCTTTTAACAAAGCCGTGATCTGTTAAACTAAGTATCTCCACGTCTGGAGATTGAGACAGGGTGATGTCAAATTATGGGCCCAACTACGGCGCTGGCCTATACCTCCACCAATTCACAGGCCGTGATCCAACTGAGGCGTCTTGCTCAGCATACAAATGTAACAGTCCAAATACCGTACCGTTGGGACCAGAGAGGTCCCCGTGGCTATGGTAACTGAACCAAGGGCGTAGCAGGATAAAATGAACTCCTCAAGCTGCTGAAGGTAATGGATCCAAAATAATTGGCTAAGTTCAGGATGCCAACAACAAGAAGCAAGTCAACAGCAGCGGCCAAAATCAAGTAAAACGCCCAGTTCAGAGGTTCAGAACACAATTGTCCACCACTTCATTCGGGGACGTTGACAACCCCTCGGCCTCCTGGGGCGGAGGGGTGGGGGCTGGGGAGAAAAAGCCGTACACCCTCAAAACATGAAAAGACAAAACGGTCATTAGTGAAAATTACTACAAGAACCACACAAGAACCACTAGAGGAGGAAAAAACAAAAATACATTGTGACAATAATTTAACATTTAAAATTAAGCTAAGAAAATCAACTAATTAAATAATGACAACAAGATGACACCTCCTCTCCCAAAGAAAACAAAAAAATTAAATAAATATATATTTCAAATTCAAATTTAAAAGTAAAATATAAAATAATCACTTATAACAAAAATAGTCAAACAACAGAAATAATGATTTCATAAAATCTGTAAAAAAAAAAAACAATTATATAATTAGAGCATGATAATAAAAACAAAATGAGGGACGGGGTGGCAAAGAACAAGGATGCAGCTCACAAGAAAGGTACTAACATAATATCAAGATTAACAAAATATCAAAAGTAACCCTATCATACAATACAAATTCAAAATATTACACAATACAATAAAATAACACAAAACCAATAGCTCCAAGGCTCTCACAGGTACATAATCAAGAGCTGCATTGCTCCACTCCGGATTCCATATATTTGTTCATAGGCCATAACTATTTTTACACACTTAACGGTTTCTCACTTCATATCTCACATCGCTCATTGCAAAAATGTTCAGCGAACAATTGTCATTTACACCACCGTGTCAACACACTAAATCACTATAAAAGTGTCCTACCGAGTACATACACCTATAATGGACGACACAGAGAAACCAGCACAGTTTTTCCCTGCGCAACCTGAACACGCAAAATTTCGTGAAGCGTAGTTATGCCTGAAAACACAGAATACCCGGATTAGTAGCTATCATTCCATTAAGTAAACTCTCTGATTAACACCTCAACTGCATAATCAATCACCTAACAGTATCTTACCATGTCTCAACGACCATCAAAACCAACTATGCTACTC
Organism: Macrobrachium rosenbergii; assembly: GCF_040412425.1. Classification (NCBI taxonomy): domain Eukaryota; kingdom Metazoa; phylum Arthropoda; class Malacostraca; order Decapoda; family Palaemonidae; genus Macrobrachium; species Macrobrachium rosenbergii. Next base: position 78,370,650 of record NC_089796.1, read on the forward strand.
ATCAGTAGCATAAAACTATAATAATAATAATATCTGCAAAAGCGTATTCCAGAAATAACACACTCACCAACCTATCTTAAAATTACCCTTGCCAATAAAATTCAAACGAGTACCATCTTTACCTTCACCTATAAACTTAATATTAAACATAACTAATTTTACAGTCCCCAGACATTTACGGAATTCCTGTAAAGAAAAAATTCAATTAATACATATTCATTATCCTTATACACTCATCTACTCTAAGAATACAAACCTAACTACCTACTTCAACAGCACACACACCGTAATTAGAACGATACAGATACTACCTTAATATCCGCAGAGCCCCTTGCCAGAAACCACCCTACCCAACGCTGCGAGAGAGAGCATCAGCCACTACATTATCTCTTCCCGGTACGTGAGAAAACTGCAAGTTCCATTCTGCAACATGATACTCCACCGCATCAGACGTTGATTTTATTTTTGTATCTGTTGATGAAGGTCAATGGATTATGATCGGTCATAATCTTTATTGGAGTTCCTGTGGAAGATAGATAAACAGAAAAAATGATTAATGGCCAAGATTAATGCGAGTGTTCCTTCTCGACCGTCGAATATTTGCGTTGAGCGGAGGTTAATTTCTTTGAAAAGAACGCTACCTTGCTCGTCGTTCTAAAATAAGACCGCTCCGACACCGACGTCACTTGTGTCAGTGGCAAGCGAAAATGGGAGGTCGAAATCCGGAGCCCTAAGAATGGGAAACTGAGTAGTATCCCCTTCAAACTTTCAAAAGCATTCTGCGCTTCTCAGTCCAAATGAACGCGACCTTCTTTTCAATAGGTTAGCAAGTGGAACAGCGATGTCAGAGAAAATTCTTTACAAACCGACGATAATAACTAGCAAACCTAAGAACTTCCTGACATCCCTTCGGCACTTAGAACAGAAATCTTTTCAATAGCCTCCACATTTGCTTGCTTAGGGTAACTTTACCATCTCCAACTACATGACCCAAATAAACAACCTTCGCTTTTGCAAATTCACTTTTCTTTAAATTAATTCACCAAACCAGCCTTTTAAAACCTCAAACAATGCCCTAATACGCTTTAAATGTGTGTCCCAGTCATCACTATAAATAACAATGTCATCAATATAAACAACACAACCCTTCTAAACCATACACCAGCGTGTTCATTAACCTTTGAAAAGTAGCGGCGGCATTTTTCATTCCGAACGGCATAACACGACATTGAAACAACCCTTGAGGTGTAACGAAAGCAGACAAGGCCCTTGCCCGTTTCGACAAAGGAACTTGCCAATAACCTTTTAACAAATCAAATTTACTTATATATTTAGACTTCCCCATGCGATCAATGCAATCTTCTATCCGTGGCAAAAGGATAACTATCAGGTTTTTTGTAAACCTCATTAACTTTCCTATAATCAAAACACAACGAAACTCTCCATCAGGTTTCTTAACCAACACCACAGGTGACGACCAAGGGCTTTGCTTGGTCTGGATCAAACCATGTTTTAACATATATTCCACTCTCTTTTGCAACAACTTCACTCTTAAAAGGATTTAACCTATATGGCGATTGTTTCACTGGCGTGGCATTACCAACATCCACGTCATGTTCTAAGACAGATGTCCTCGACCTGGTACATCCGAAAACAATTCTTTATAATCGAACACCAACTTCTTTAGAGACCTACGTTTATCAAAACTCAAAATGAGAAAACTGAACTATCAAAATTTTTCAAAGAAGTTTTATTACCTAGAAAAGTTACCATCATTACCATAACAATCTTCATTAAATTCTTCCTCTGAAAAAGAATAAATATTATTATTACAATTTACAACCTCCCAACTGTTGCCACAGGAATGACTTTATCCCTTTCTTATATTCCTTTAACATATTAATATGGCAAAGTTGAAAGGGTTTCTCCTTTCAGGAGTTTCTACCAAATAATTAACCTCACTTATTTTTCAAAACTTTCAAGGACTCTGAAAAATGAAGCTTTTAACGAATTACCTGGAAGAGGTAATAACACCAATACCTTGTCGCCTTCTACAAAATTACGAATTTTGGTCTTTCTGTCAAAGAAGTATTTCATTCTTCTCTGACTACACAACAAATTCTCACGAGCAAATTCCCAGGCCTTCGTCATTTTATCACCCAAATTAGTCAGATAATCTAATAAATTAATATCAGGAATGTCACCTTCCCATGACTCTCTTACAACATCAAGCGGACCCCGAACACAATGCCCAAAAACCAAATTAAATGGGGATAAACCAAGAGACTGACTTGGAGCCGACCGAAAATGCAAATAAAAGATATGGTAATTCTTTGTCCCACTCAGAGCCGTGACTTAGACAATATTTCTTTATCATCGATTTCAGAGTTTGATGAAACCTCTCCAGAGCACCCTGACTTTCCGGATGATATGGAGATGAAGTCACATGTTTAATACCCAATTCTTCCATTTTCCTTTGAAATATTTGCTAACAAAGTTTGTACCACAATCAGATTGAACCACCTTTAGGCATTCCAAACCTAGTAAAAAGCATTAATACCTCTAACAATTTTTACACTTTTGATGGATCGTAGAGGAATTGCTTCAGGATAACGGGACATTTTATCCATCATGGTGAAAATATACTCATTCCCACTACGAGTCCTGGGTAACGGCCCGACAACATCAATGATAATTTCCTTTGAAAAGGTTCAGAAACCACAGGGATGGGACATAAAGGCGCTTTGGAATAACTTGGTTTGGCTTACCGACCTTCTGACAGATACCACAGCTATTGACAAATTTCTTCACGTCGGATTTCAATTTGGGCCAGTAATAATCCTTAAGCAATTTCCCAGCTGTCTTGTGGATTCCGAAATGACCAGCCAAACCATTATCATGTGCCAACGACATCAAGCCAATCCTGTGAACATAAGGAACCAATATCTGTTTTAAAACTTCATGTGCACTATTGCCAGCCTCTCTAGGCCTACTCAACCTGTAAAGAATGTTATTAATTATTTTAAACTTTGGGGCAGTTAAATCATCCACTTCACCCGGACTCAACATGAAGGTCCTGAATTCTTGTTTCTGAGCTTTAATTAGCTCTTCCTTTGTCCAATTTGGAAGGTCTTTTGCAATATTCCTATCTACAACCAAATTACTTACCACTACTACTACTAATACTACGTTCTAAACTACTACAATCTGTTG
>NC_089796.1:78378862-78383862 GCF_040412425.1 Macrobrachium rosenbergii
AATGTCCGTTTTATAGTGTCGTCTTGCTTCTCAGTTGCCTAGTTTGGTCCACGAGTGTCCCTTTTATAGTGTCTTCTTGTACTCAGTTGCCTAGTTTGATCCGAGAGTGTCCGTTTTATAGTGTCTTCTTGCTTCTCAGTTGCCTAGTTTGATCCACTAGTGTCCATTTTATAGTGTCTTCTTGCTTCCTCAGTTGCCTAGCTTGATCCACGATTGCCCATAATATAGTGTCCACTGCTTCTCAGTTGCCTAGTGTGATCCACGAGTGTCCCTTTATAGTGTCTTCTTGCCTTCCTTTCCTAGTTTGATCCACGCACTCGGCCTTAGTGGCAATTTTAAAAGTCGTCCTAAGGCGGTTTCACACGAAAACAAACGTGCATAATTCTAAGAAATTTTCCGGGTGCCAAATTTTCGGGGCAGATGCTGCAAAGTGCCGAAAGCATTCTTGTTTGGTACCGCACTGGGACTACGCTTATATACTTGTCGTGCGGCGACTGTTTTTATTTTTTTCTTATAATAAAAACGAATTATTTAAAATATATATATATTATTTATTTATATATATATATATATATATATATATATAATATATATTATGGAAATAACTGTTTACAAAGGGTAAGTGTTGCTACTAATAGTTAAAAAGTTGTTTAACAGTTAATTATTTCGTGGTAAATGCTTCTTGGTTATCTATAGACCTTCTCCCTTCAACTATCAATAAAAAAAAATATGTATAACTCAGTTTATTTCCTTATATACAGCTACATGCTAGTAAAACAAACTGACAGGCGATTTTTAGTTTTCTGTAAAAGAAAACTATTGTGCCGTCTTTGTCTGTCCGTCCGCACTTTATTCTGTCCGCAACTTTTTCTGTCCGCACTTTATCTGTCCGCCCTCAGATCTTAAAAACTACTGAGGCTAGAGAGCTGCAAATTGGTACGTTGATCATCAACCCACCAATCATCAAACATACCAGATTGCAGCCCTCTAGCCTCAATAGTTTTGATTTTATTCAAGGTTATATTTAGCCATAATCGTGCTTCTGGCAACGATATAGGATAGGCCACCACCGGGCAGTGGTTAAAGTTTCGCAGGCAGCGGCTCATGATACCGAGACCACCGAAGGATATATCTATTTTCGGTGGAGAGAGAGAGAGAGAGAGAGAGAGAGAGAGAGAGAGAGAGAGAGAGAGAGAGAGAGAGAGAGAAATAAACAGCAACATGCATTCACTGCACAAACGACTATATAAATATAGATGGGACATTTCATGATAAATCCCTTGAAATTTCCACTTACTCGACGTAAGCCAATGAACACACTGTAAGCAGGGACAAAGGAAAAGTATCCGGGAGACTTAGCAAATGCACACTCGCGCGTAGAATCGCCGGCTCAAAAGCGTCCTCCTGCTGATTATTCAGGTAGGCCTGTGACGTGAAGGGTTTTGGCTTCATAATCTTCTTTATGGTGGGAATATTACGCTGCTGCAGGCAGCAGCAGGAGTTGGGGGCGGGGGGCGGGGGGCGGTTGATGGAGTATTAGTTGGTTGCGGTAGGGGAGTGAGATAGCTAAGTCAGGAGGGATGACTAGCAAAATGGAGGTGGGAGGGAGGGAGGGAGGGAGGGAGGGGTGTAGGAAGACCTCAAAGGTAGGGGAGAAGACTGGAAGTTGGGGACGAGGAAGAACTTGAGGTGGGGGGTGGGTGAAGGGGGAAGGAGGATCAGGAGGAATACAAGGAGGACCTCCAAGGGAGTGGGAGGATTGGGGAAGGGTGTGAGGAAGGCTTCAAAAGTTGGGGAAGAGGATTGGGGGTAAAACTAGAAGAGTAAGGGGGACCGAATTCAGTGGCTGGAATGGATCGAATATTTCAAGGAAGATTTCCCTCCGAAATGGATGGACGCCAGTAGATGGATGCTGAGGGAGGGACGGAGTTGGGTGGGGTGGGGGTGGGGGAGTGGACTGAGTCCAAGGAATGGGGGACCTGACTTCAAAGTCATATTCCATTTGTCAGTCTCATGTGAAGGATTTAAAATGGGCAACCTTCGTAGAGGCCAACGGCAATGGGATACAGCGGATCATTATAAAGTCATTCTAGAGACCACAAGAGAGAATTTCGAGCTAATTAAAAATAACAAAAGTCTTGGTTCCACTTCCCGATCCATCCCAAAATCTAAGCAACTGTTCCTCAGCTCTCTAATCAATTGTTCCTTAGCTCTCTAATCGGTTATTCTTTAGCTCTCTTATAAATTGTTCCTTGGCTCTCTGATCAACTGTTCCTTAGCTCTCTAATCAATTGTTCCTTAGGTCTCTAATCAATTGTTCCTTAGCTCACAGCCACACCTTAAAACAAGTAAAAATTGAGCCAAAGTTTCTTCGGCGCAATCGAGTTTTCTGTTTTCGGTGGTCTAGGTATAAGGTTGTATGAGCATGAAACTTTAACCACCGCCAGGTGGTGGCCTATCCTATACTGTTGCCAGAAGCACGATTATGGCTAACTTTAACTTTAATAAAAATAAAATTACTGAGGTTAGGGGCTGCAATTTGGCATGTTTGATGGTTGGAGGATGATGATCAACATACCAATTTGCAGCACCTCTAGCCTTAGTAGTTTTTAAGATCTGAGGGCGGACAGAAAAGAGTGCGGACGGACAGACAAAGCCGGCACAATAGTTTTATTTTACAGAAAACTAAAATCTGTATCAATATCTTTTAGATATTCCAAACAGATCAATAAATAAACAGACACGATTGAACCATATAACCTCCTTCCAACTCTTGCTGGTGGCAATAATAAGGGCTTCTACTAATTAATATTCTTAGTATGCACAAATCTTAGTGTTACATTAAAACAACATTCAAAACCCAAGCCCGCTTCAAAGGAGAAAACGACAAAGATAATTTCAGAGTCTTTCACAAATAAAGTATTCTGTAATTCCATCTAAAAAAGATATAGATTAAACAGTAAATAACTGAGCAAAAATAACGGTGGAATAAACAACGAGGATTTATTCTTCCACCAACAAGGGTACTTGCGTTCCGTTTGTTTATTAGACTGAGCCGTTATTAATTAAAGCATCTGAAGTATTAAAGCATCTTTTTAGTTTATCTTTCTAAATTCTTTTTAGGTAAAACAAAAATCAAAGGATTCGTAAAGTATTAAAAAATGAAAAGAAAATATATCTTTTTTCTTGCCCGGCGGTATCTTTGAAGAATACTACAACAATAATAATGAAGTACTTTTCTTCTCTCTCTCTTCTCAGAAAACTCTAAAGGATAAGTTCAGAGCGCTTAACACACACACACACACACACACAGAGAGAGAGAGAGAGAGAGAGAGAGAGAGAGAGAGAGAGAGAGAGAGAGAGAGAGCCAGCCTTAAATACTGCGGAAGCCTGCGTTGACCATTGTCAGAGGAGGCCTTGCAGACTTGGTATCGATTACCTTAAATATTTATTGAGTATCTCTCTCTCTCTCTCTCTCTCTCTCTCTCTCTCTCTCTCTCTCTCTCCACTTGATGGCCACCCGACAAAAACGTACTAACGAGTAATATAAACGAAGTCTTTTCAAAGCAAGGAGTTTTTGTTTTTCTGGCAACACCGTGAAACAATAGGATTCAACTGGCATTAACATCATTAAAAATTGAGTGTGCGCTCGTATGAAAAATGACTTAGCGTTCAGTAACCTCTAAAGCATTCTTGCTGTGGAATAGCCTCCCTTCAGAGAATGTCGTGCAATTGGAACTTCAGAAGTTCGAGCGAAAATGCAATGCATTACTACCCTAATACAATTCAATCTGTATTTTAATATATTTTTATTTATTTATTTGTTAATTTATCTGTTTTTCTAATAACTGTATTTCCCATTACCTTCTGTTACTTCTTTCAAATGAACATCATAATATTCTTTGGAAGCTTGAATTTCAAGTCAGTGGCCCCTTTGGTGGGCTTGTTCCATATGAATAAGGGTTCATCTTCTGAATAATAATAATAATATGAAATAAAAAGGAATGACCACAGGTATAAGAGAAGTGCAATGCACGACTTGAAAGGCGAAGAACGATAAGCTATTGTTTTCCTTTAATCTCTTTCTTGAATATGGTTGATCTCGATATCCGATAATACCTGATAATTCTCAGGTATAATACCTGAGCTTTCAGGTGTTATACGGAGAAATATGCGACAGTTTTAAATCGCATGTTCTTCAATAATGCACAGGCCAGCGGGAAAGAGAGAGAGAGAGAGAGAGAGAGAGAGAGAGAGAGAGAGAGAGAGAGAGAGAGAAAGCTACGATGATGATGTTGATGATAATACCAAGCGACTCAGATCGTCTTGGCAGTATGTGAGGTGTATATATATACTATATATGTGTATATATACATGTATATATACACATATATATACAGTATATATATATATATATATATATATATATATATATATATATATATTATATATATATATACATACATATATATATATATATATATATCCATACATACATACATATATCCATTACCCTGGTGAATGCTTCAGAAAGGAAATGGCAACTTGATCTGACAGACAGATGGTAATCTATATCTCATTACCACTGGCGCTTCGCTGGGAGTTTTTCAAAGTGCAATAGATTTGATTATTGTTATTCACTAATTGTCATATGAAATCTCCTTACTGTTATCTGTTATTATTTACTGCCCGAATCTCCTTCTCTTTATTCTTTATCTATTTCACAGGGGCATTATATTCTGTGGAAGCTTTCATACTCGATTTGATAAGAATGATTGGTAATAATAATAATGACAAAGGGTATGAGGAAGGAATACATTAAATTTGGCCAATTTATAGGTTGGCGTTTTGAAAGCTGCTAATTCGGGTCCTAATAACAGTTTCCAACAAAGAATAAATTACTTGGAAAATGTCGAGTCAATTGATACAGGTTGAGGAATCGCTTATTCACAGCGATGACTGTTTAACCCACCTCTTTCCAATTCATAGATTCTGATTAT